>NC_135570.1:2162500-2257500 GCF_964340395.1 Glandiceps talaboti | reverse complement strand
TACAATACAATACAATACAATACAATACAATACAATACAATACAATACAATACAATACAATACAATACAATACAATACAATACAGTACAGTACAGTACAGTACAGTACAATACAATACAATACAATACATAACAATACAATAAAGTACAGTGCAGTACAGTACAATACAATACAATACAATACAATACAATACAATACAATACAATACAATACAATACAATACAATACAATACAATACAATACAATACAATACAATACAATACAATACAATACAATACAATTGAGGTGTCGTTTTCACTTTCATTTACATGACGTCAGGTCAGTTCGCTCCACTTACACACGTTTCGAAAACACACGACCGATATTTTTTATACAATCTGATTCTTGTTATATTTTGAGTATATTGCAAATATTACTTTTAATCGTGTATGTATATATGGTTCACAAAGAGATTTTTGTACATCTTGCGAAAAGAATAACAGCTGCGTATTTGCAACAAATGTAATAAAGATTTCTATAATGAATAACATAAATATTAAGTCTAGAATATCCATAAAATATGAAACAAACTGTTTCTTATTTCAATAGGGGGAATTAACTACTTGAAGCATAGTTTCTGTACATTGACTAGAGTGCCCTCTAGTGGTATATATACATTGTATTTGCCACCAAATTGTCTGCTAAAGATGTGCTCTGACACTATACAAGCCACCAGTGCTTGTACTGCATCCGTTGAAATAGCATCAAGCTGACATTGCTATTGAAGCAGACAGCTGTATGAAGAACTGCAACAGTAACAATAGAACAACCAATATCAATTTGAATATATTGTTTAATGTAACCACCTATTTGTGTCATTGATGATACCTGTGATAACATGTGCTTGAAATTATTTTACATACCTCCGATCACGACAATATCACGCCTGGAATGTATCAGGACATGTCGCGCAAAAAGCGAAAGGAAAGAAACATGTCATCGCACTCAGTCTTCAAACTTCTCTTTGGAATTTTACCGAAACTTGAGATGAATCAACACGAATTTCTAAGAATTTTACACTTTCTTTACCAATATAGGGATACTATGTTAGGTAAACGATATCCATTGACTGAATTTTATGATGTACACAGAAGTCTACCTTAAGCTTCACGTTGTCATACATATATGCGATGCTCATCTTTACAAAGTCCCCCAGTAATTAAAACCATGGCGTAAGTCATCAAAGGGACCTCCTGCACATTTTATGAAGGATAAATGGCCCGATAATTGTATGGCTTATGGAAGGAAAAAGCAGAGGGATACTCTGCAAGCTGTGTACCTTTGTTTGAATGTAATTGGCGACAACATCGTTACTTTAAGGTCATTGCACCTGGTTTGATCGCTTACATACGTAAACCTACTAAGACGGTGTTAATGTTGATTCTCTCCTCGCTTCACGTGGGCAGGAGTGCATGAAGCATGTCATGTAGCCGTCAGTCTTGACAAAGTGTATCATACTATACACGAACAACTATACAACACGACCCAATTCAAGATGACACTGGCAAAAAATAGACATTTCGCCGATTTAAGCTTATACAGAAAACGAATAATTTATGGTAAGAGATTTACGACTTTGCATGAATAATAGACGATATACATTCATCATTAACTTTATGTATATGTAATATTGACGCCAATGAGCAAATGTTGTGTTTTATTAATTATGAATAAATGCTAGCTAGATTGCAGTGATTTATATAGAAACTATGGGTTTTGTAAGTATTCGTGTGAATTTTTACGACGCCAACATGTTTTTTAATAAAACACATGGTTTCCAAGTGTCATTTCAGAGCTGTGTAACTTCCAAGATTAGAATATGAACTCGATGTCGACTTCTGTTACCAAATTATACAAATTGTACAGTAAAAATGCTACAAGTTTAGACTGGGTAGTAGCAAAAATATCACAGTCCTTGGCATTTAATGATGTCGTTATCGTCACCATGGCAACGTTAAAATCAGGTGCCAAGCTTCAAGGGGTTCTACTTCAGATTTGTATGACTGCGATTCAAATGGATGTTGCTATCGTGTCTTCAGACGTCACTATTTTACCTTATTATTTCGTCATTGGCCTTTAATGAATAAAAACGGGAATGGATTTTACATGATCGATTACTGTCGTCTCAACGAAACGTGTTCCTGTCTCGCAGTGATTGACGATCATTAACTTGTCTCAATGCCTTCTATACTATTGGATGTAACCCCTAGCGTACCATCTTTGCAACATAAAACGACCATCATTTGCACAAGAGTATAATACAAAGACTCAAAGATTACAGTCTGCATGTTTTAATTATCCCGAAAATAACAAAACTATTCAGACACTCGTTTATCAATCATTCTTGACCAATCGCGGCTAATCCACTTCTTGGCATACAAGCCGGAGATGAAATAATTACCTTAAAATCCGATATCCTGGATTTGTCGTCGCTGTGAAAAACACAAAGATAAATTAGCATACACAGTCGTACAACTAACTTGGCAGTGGATCCGGTATGTAGATAGCATTACGGAACTTGGTGCGTTCTGTGTCACCTACTAAATGGATAATTTTGTAGGAGACGTACTGACTGACACGTATGCTATTCATTCTAAGTATAACAGTTACGACTGTCAATACTCGATAACGAAGTCCCTCATGTTCCATGAATTGACGAATTTTCAGTCTCCGTAAACTTTACAACATACGTTACCAACTGAATGATGCATACACGTTACTAACTGAATGATGCACGCAATTCTTATAGTTGCATTTCCTAAATTCTATACATATTTATATGTAGGAAAGGACACTCGAATAAGTGTCGTTTATTCCTTGTATAATTGATTTTATCAGAGACTCGATGTCTTCGTCAACATTCCATTGTATTATGATGAGCAGTATTGGCTGGTATGACTCTCTGTCTGTCTGTCTGTCTGTCTGTCTGTCTGTCTGTCTGTCTGTCTGTCTGTCTGTCTGTCTGTCTGTCTGTCTGTATGTATGTATGTATGTATGTATGTATGTCTGTCAAGCAACCAACCAACCAATCAAACACAACAACAACAACAACAACAACAACAACAACAACAACAACAACAACAATAAAATAATACTAAGTAAATCCATCTGATCGATTTCAATTGTTTAAATGACAACATAGTACACTCTTTACATTATTTAAGCAATCAATTAATTAATTGATATCGAAAACAAAACTTGTATCAATTTGTAGTACTAGTGACTGTACTTCATGTCATGGAAGAAGGTAAGTTTAAACCACTGCCTTAATCACTGTTAGACAAAAGTCTACGTAAGCCAAATATTACAATTGGTCAATGAATTGGGAAATCACGACTGATACGTTTAATTCATGCGTTGACTTGCCTATACCGTACGCAGTACAAAAGCTGAAATAACTATAAAGGGAAATGTTCAATGACTACTTCGCAATCTCGAGCATTGAGGCATTTCAGCAAGCATATATATTTCCAGTGCAAACCTTGCAGGCCACACATATAAAATGAACTGTGGTGACCTTTCTATGGTTATCCCGATACATTTATTGGATTATTCATCGCCTTGGAAATTTCTCCTTTTCCTGAAAAGAATCTTTCATGTATTTGTGACATTACAATCGAAGTTAATGAACTTTAGGTGCATACACTTAAGGGTATTATGTAGATGCATTTATGGATATATCTAGAGGCTATTCATTAAAATGGCTTAAATGCATTCGACAAGCATGTAATCAATAAGTACAATAGTCAATAACAAATGCAAATGAAACCTGAAATGTGAGTAATGAATACTCATTGAAGTTAATCACTATATTTAAAACCCCCCTCTCTCTCTATCTAAAAATACTAGCAGGAATATGTTTCCAATTACCGAAAACTTTAATACATTTGGGTCAAAACTTCCTGATAACCCATACATCACACCCCTCTATAATTTGTCCAGTGTACATTTGAGTCATGTCTTGAACATAATTTGTTGAATTCTGAAACAAAAAAAGAGATCTCGTTGCTGTAGCTTGAAATGTCATACATTTGTACCGTAAAGCTAAAACTGGGACATTCGTTTCATCAAGTTACTAAAGATATATTCACCAGAAATATGTAAATAACTTTATAATGAAAGAATTGAATATGTTCATTAGTTGTCAATATTATCCGTAGGTGTGTAGTGACAAGCTTAAACTTTGTGAAAGTCTGAATATGTCACTCTGCTAATACTGCACTAGTTTGTAACTATATAGGATCATTTTTCGATTAGACAACCACAATGTATTCTTTGAAAATAGTAAAAATGCCAATACTTAGACAGTGTATATGTTAATCAGCGTTTATCTGTAAATAGTACAGTAACAGGATGAAATCATGATTGTCGTTGAGGGCGTTGATTTTTTGGTGCGGACCCAAATGTTATTTCATTTAATTTATCGTGTATACAGCTACAAAAAATTAATTTACCATAGGTGATTCAAAACTATTCAGGGTGTGCGATATTACGAGTAATTTATTCTATCTAACAATATATTTTCTCAAACATTTTTCCAGTTGCAGCTTTGAACGGATCGTTAGTTGAATATTTACAATAAAAAAAAAACATTTATTAAAACACCATATCCCATTGTGTTCAAAGCACTATACAATCAAATTATTAAACCTGACATGTATATGTGGAACTCTCTCCACTTCCTTTGGGAGCATACAGTCCTTGCTGCCTCTACACGATATTAAATCCTTCACACAATGACTTCTGTCCTATCAGGTCCCCATTTATTCGGGTTGCCTGACTGAAGAACACTGGTTGTTTAAATCTTGTTCAAAGACTTTAATCATTCACGACAGTGGCATTGATCGAACTATTATAGTAACGAACATATTACCTGCCAGTATCCATTCGACGGCCATCATTCGTAAAAACTCAACATGTTGTTAACTACGTACGTTCTTGAGAGATTTGCAAATATTAAATGTACTGATTTCCATGACAACTATAATAAACTCGGCACAGGCCGGTGGAATACATAACATCAAAACGTCGTGTGGTACACGACAAGCTAGTATACGTCCCATGTTTGATATAAATATCCCCAAGTGAAAGTTCTAGGACTATTTAACACGATAAATGTAATTTAAGTCGATATTTTAATTATACTTCAAATGAATAGTTATCCACTCTTAGTTTGGGATTCAATTAAAGAGAGTGCCTGAAGATACTGCTGGATGCTGTTGATATGCAACCCGTTCAATTATTGAAATTTATACATTTAAGGGCCAAAGGCGTTTACTAACGACCAGGAGAATAAGTTTCAAATGATCATGACGGTTCTTTGGTAGTTTTATTTAATACAGCTTTGGTTACGTATTAAGGATTATACTCGACTGTGGTTGGGTGATTATTGACATTATGGTATTTAGAATGAATATTTCAGGTCTAGATCCATCACTGTGTGCTCATCATAAGACATTTTCTGGAGGATTGATTGTTCATAAAGATGATTCTTCTAAAACGGCGTTATCAACCCTTTGCGAATTGTGAATATTGTCCACAACTTGCATTGTAGAGCTACATATCTCTAAAAGTCAAAATAGTATTGCTAATACCTCTATAAGCTTATATCTGAAAAGTACGCATTATCACTTTAATTATACCGTATTTACTCGCGTTAACGCCCTCACACGGGCAAGCGTCCAGTGTGTTTGTTTATTTTTAGAATAGTTGCAGTTTACTGCCCACCCCACCCTCCTGACCTTGTATTTGTTCATCAAGGAAGACTGGCAAGACCTCAAGAACGGATAATTTGTTCACAGTAACGATCATGGGTACTTGAATGTTTTTAGGTACCTTACTCATTAACTAAAAGTGGATGAGTGGATTCTTTTTATAATATATCACATTTAAAATCTTCACTGCAACTATATACATTGATGAAAATGCTATTCTGCCTTACACATGGTTTACAAATCACTTAATCTTTTAATTCCTGTTGGTGAAAATGTATGTGTTAAAAATCGATCACATCTATCCATCACATCTATATATCTATTAGTAACATATATCTCGATATGTCTGTCTGTCTGTCTGTCTGTCTGTCTGTCTGTCTGTCTGTCTGTCTGTCTGTCTGTCTGTCTGTCTGTCTGCTTTTCTTTCTTTCTTTCTTTCTTTCTTTCTTTCTTTTTCTTTTTTCTTTCTTTCTTTCTTTCTTTCTTTCTTTCTTTCTTTCTTTCTTTCTTTCTGTCTGTCTGTCTGTCTGTCTGTCTGTCTGTCTGTCTGTCTGTCTGTCTGTCTGTCTTATTTATAAACTGAAATAAGGTACCACTAAAGAATACAAGCAACCACTAAAAGACTGTTGTGAATAGTAAGCTTGTTATATGTCTGTATAATAAACCAAACAATAGGGTTAATGTCGTCACGCAACAGCTGACAAAACTCAGTCAATGTGAATTCGTATATCTCAGATTTACATGGCTCAAATACTATAAATAAGTTATATGAACTCTTCGTTATATAATAGATCTGTCTAGTCTGTCTAGCATTGTTCGGTCTGTTATATTGTATCCATTGCTGACTGATAATCTGTGGCATATGCGTTGTCAGCCTATTGAGTAGCACTCAGTAAAGAGAGGTTCAAACGAACAAACCAGTAGGCCACAGGAATCGTCCATCAATCCTTAAATTAAGGTAAGGGTCGTATTATACCTTACAATCTGTTTATCTTTAAAGAAAATATATGTTTAGTATATATTCATCCAGCAAAATGTTGAAGAAAATGTTTTCCAAAGATACAACGTGGTTAGATTTCTCTCGTTGTACACGTATTATCAGTAATGTGATATAATCATTCGTGACACACAAAAAAGAACCATGTAGAACACATCACTACAATGTATCTCTTTTACTGATTCACTGGGTTAGCGTGACTCACTGGATATACCTTAACCACCATTATATTCAATGTCTACTGCAGGCAAGTGTTGCTAACAATCCCAACTCCATTTATGCATATAATTTTGTGTGTCAGGACATTCATTCATTCAAACAGCTAATTGCGAACCTAATCGTGATAAGCATACGCTTCTGGTGAAGTATGCTCTCATAGTACATTGTTATCGCCAATGTATGCCCATATACATGCACTTCACTATGACGAGTGGCCAAACAATATTTAACAGCATTTTTGTAAGCCTAAATGATTTCATTATAAAGTAAATAGTTGTCAGATTCAAAAACTCGTTCTTGTGCTTCTTCAGCTAAGGCATTAAACACATTTCTGATTGGAAACATCCCTTCACTGTTACAGTACTGTTTACAGATTCAAATAACCCGTTCGTGCGCTTCTTCAGCTAAAACATAAACACATTTCTGATTGGAAACATCCCTTCACTGTTACAGTACTGTTTACAGATTCAAATAACTCGTTCTTGTGCTTCTTCAGCTAACACATTTCAGATTGGAAACATCTCTCCACTGTGCTGGTTGGCTTCTAGATCCACAGACTTCAGTCATGTGACTGGGCAGTCTTTACAACATACTTATTTTCAAACATTAACTCCTTCAGTAGTTTCTGAATTTGATAAGGAAAATAACAACGACGGCATAGTGTACGACCTTCGTGTTATGTTATATAGTATGTAATTTATACCCCTCTTGTCAGCAGTAACTGTTGTCTGAAAAAAGATATTTTCCAACGAGGTCAACCCTTGTTCAGTATCAATTCAACTTACATGCTTTGTGTGTATAAGTTACAATAGGCGAGATTTTAGTATCTATTTGTGCTTGGTGGGCGTCGATGTTGGAATAGTTAGTGGTCGACCTTTTAACAATAGCAATGTTAGTACAGTGACACAGTGATATTTCAGGGTATAGATACATCTAGACAGACAGATCGTATCAAAATGCTTGAGTTTCATGTGATATTCTCTTGGGAAAGTAGGCGTTAGAGAGGCCTAATAAGAGATTTGAACCAACACCGTACCATTGATATCACCACATACACTAATTATAACACGTTTCAAGTTTAAAGTTGACAATAAATATATATATTTTTAAAGGGCTCTTATCAAAACAAAACCATTCCGTTCATATGGTTTGCACGCTAAAAACGTCACCGACTCCAACGAAGTGATAAAAAATCTACCAAAAAATTAAACAATTAAATTAAAAAAATCTGTTTCTGAAAAAAATACACAGAATGGTTTACAAGACACATCTATTACATTACACCTATGCATGTATCTGTAGTCTGTTGTTAAGCTGTCAAACACTCTTTGATTGGAATAATCCATAAATATAATACAATCTTGATTGGATGTAAATTGATATATATTAGATAGAGGCGTATCATTGGGGAGAACAGTACTCAATGTAATAGTAGTATTATAGCATTATACTAAAACTTAATCCAAAGAATTAGGAGGTCATAAGTCAGCGTTAAACTCCGAGTTACGGCTTATAACCTCATGATTCTTTGGATTAAGTCTGTCTGTCTGTCTGTCTGTCTGTCTGTCTGTCTGTCTGTCTGTCTGTCTGTCTGTCTGTCTGTCTGTCTTTCTGTGTCTGTCTGTCTGTCTGTCTGTCCTTCTCTCTCTCTGTCCCTCCCTCCCTCCCCTCCCTCTCTGTCTATGTCTCTCTCTGTCTATGTCTCTGTCTGTCTATGTCTCTCTGTCTATCTCTCTCTCTCTCTCTCTCTCTATCTCCCTCTCTCTCTCTCTCTCTCTCTCTCTCTCTCTCTCTCTCTCTCTCTATATATATATATATATATTGGCAACGATTTCTTTAACTGTAACCTAGTTCGCTCATTTCGACATCAATTTCATATAACTGTTGGAAACCTCTGCACTGTTGTGGCGTCCTTTATATGACTGCATTCCTTACTAGGAATCTCTTTGTTTGTGCCGGATTATTGCATGTTGTACTCTTCTATTACTTATCATTTAATTGTGACGATCAATTGCACTCTTTCTTTCATCATTTGAAGCCCCCACTGAACTAAAACTATGTCAAAACATTCTATGCATGCTACAGTCATCAATCTTGAGATGTACAATTATATCTTGACATAAAAAGTATTGGAATGAATACTGAAGATCTTACAAAGGACATTCATTTGCCAAATAAGCTTCTGACCTGACCGAAATATGTATAGTTTGACCTCCTAATTGGGATCCTTATTGGACAGATATGGGAGATTATAAAGCTAAGCTTGTAATAAATCCATAAAGTTCAAATTCAACTCAAACTTAAACTCAAACTCAAACTAAAATGAAAACTATATTTTGCAAGTACCTCAAAGACGTGTATTTAAACCATATATAATCTGAATGTCTTCCATAAGGGCAAAGTCTTTTCGTTTCTACACACAATAATTATTGGAATACACTTTCCTGAAAATTATTTCATACTAATATATGTTGTGACATGTAGGCAAATTGGTAGTACACAGTTCTCACTAGGTATTCTGATATGATATGAACTAACACGATGGGATAATTGTTTGGTATCCTAAATGCCAACGAGCTCTTTATGTATGCTCACCAACCCGTATAATGCTGTTTCAATGCAATTTTCCTGTGACGTTGCACATTGTGTACGAGTTGAGCTGAATATAGGGCCACACACTATATGATGCTAATTGAAAGTGGTACAAACTGTGAATTTGTAAGGTTTAAGTAAATTATACACTTACATGAAGCCTCCATCACGCCATTCTAGTATAATGTTAACGTCGATGCTCGTGGATGCAGGACTTTCTAATGAATCGTCTTCAGGCGTTCTTAGTACAAATGATAGTAAATGAGTAATTTGTTCATTATAGTGACATGAAGTATTAAATTACATATCTTTAGTACAATCTCGCAAGATAGTGAATATGAAACTTCCCAGCCCAATGGACTTATGTCACTTTAAACGTGAACTTAAAGAAAAAATACAGAGTGTTAAATAAATGAATGTAAAATAACAAGTCAAGGGTTAAATAAATAAATCCTACAAAACTAGCTAGGTGTGTACTGATAATATAATAGACGGTTCCTCAATATTCTAGTATATGAATACTAATTTAAACTTATGTCATCGAATTGTAAGATATAACTTAATACCAGGTTTAGAACGCTTCATATAGAACTCATCTCCTCACCCCACTCAGTGTATAAACTCAACTGTTTTCCTTTCAAAAATAACAATCCGAATAGTAGTTTTACAAAATAAAGAAGCAATGTTTGATAATAATGCTATAGATACATGTGGTCAGTACATGGTGTGTCTATCGCGATGCATCGTACGGACATTGGCGTCAATGTACTTAAAGCAATCTAAATACACTATCTAATTTCTCAAATGATTTCACCAAGCTGTCTTATGGCATGATGTATGATGTAAACTAGATTTTACTGTGAAACATTTAGTATCACATCCCGTCTCGAATGACTTGAACCGTAACAAAGTCATCCGTGATTTATTCAATTGGATTGCATGTCTTGTTGATATCATCAGATGTACTATATTCGACATGCATGGTGTCTTTTGCTTATGAAGACAGGCTGAGACAATCTGTCCACATCTAATATACCCAATGTTTGCCTGCAAGATTGAAATGTTGATTAATCTATGAATATGACTCTGATTTATATTGTGTCTTAAGAACCAGCTGTCATTGTCAAGCAACGTAATATCACTATCGGTAGTTCGTGTAATTTATAGGGTGAAACATTCAAGGTCATTCATTTACAGTTGCAATTTGCCATATTTCCTGTCGATAAGTATATGATCAATCATGGAATATATATCACAATTACTTGCATAAATGATTTAATCGATCATGCAGAACGAAAAGATACATAATCGCTGGAGCTAACGAGGTGTATAACCAATAAGATTATAGGTTATATACATTATACCATGGAAACATCAAACAATAAGCTATATCGTATTTCAATTGAAGCAAACATTTACGTACTTATATATTTTTTTAAACAAAATAGTGACGATTTGGTTACCTTCGTGTTACTAAAATAGTCAAGGAATGCTTATTTCGGTTTTAACAATTTTTAGCAGCAGTCATACTAGTATAATTACTGCTGCCAATGCTAATTCTGACAGGTGTGATTATATATATATACACACACGAAATTTATATATCTGACAAGTATGATACACCTATTGGCAGCTTGTAAAAATGTGCTAGGCACATGGATACGTTCAATTGAACGTTGTTGAAAAAATTTCTCTTGAGATTGGAATATTTCAACGCATTTTAATATCGAGTATATATGTGATGTTCTGCTAAAAGGGCGAAAGCAAGATCACAATCCTTAGAGTTAAGTTTTGTTGAGACCATGCAGCTCTCATTTATATCTTTATATATATTTGTACCGTACATACATCATTACCATTTGGGCTGATAATATTAAGGTATTAGTTCAGACATACCTATATCTACGTTTCCTGGAAATGTCAATTCCAAGAAATTTGTATGGTTGTAAGTCAACCCGTGTCATAAATAATGAAAACTCGAAAATGCTTTGCGGTGCAATTTTTATATCCATGGAAAATCTCCAATACTTGATACTGAATAGTTTATATTTTTTATTTCGTCATTAACTTTAATCTTCACCGCAATTGTAAATCTTAGGTTTTAGTTAGCAACAGGGGAGACTTTCTCATGAAATTTTACAATATTATTGCTTTCCAGTACAATCATTTTACTTTCAATTTTACGCTTCCTCGTAAAAGTAAAATGCTGCCGACAACAGTTACTGCAAATTACAGATTATATCAAGTTGAGTGTACAGTGGCGAAGACAGAAACACGACAGCGAGACACTAAATAAATTGTTTGCTACGACTTCATGACGCAAAGATTAATAAATCAAAGCTTTTGAAATGAAGTCTTAAACATTTAACTTCATTTGTAATAACTTACCGTATCTTGACATGTGTAATATGTACGTACATACATACATACATACATACATACATACATACATACATACATACATACATACATACATACATATATACATACATACATACATTTGATATGTGTTTGATATCTTAAGATTGATGAAATTAAAAAAAAAACTGTTCTGAATTGACCTCTGTATCTAATGTTTATGATAAGAGTTAGTTGGAATATTGTTCCAGACAAACATGCCACCGGTGCAAATGTAAAAAAAGAATGGATCTTTCATGGTCAATGTTCAAAGCCTGCTTCCTAGTGTGATTTCCTAGTATGTATATGGGTGACATTATTCTTTACATGGAGAACGTAAGCCAAGGCAAATCGCTACTACAATTCCCTTCCCGTCAAATGAAGACATCGAATGGAATAGTTTCTTTAACCCGGGGCTACTAATTACCTTGAGTATTATTCTGAACTTTGTTCCATATTCAATATTGTTTTATTACATCTCAGTCATCTGCATCGTTGTGACGTCATGACAATGGTGAAAATGGGGTTTATTTAGATTAATGATTTCATAATGTATGGTGTGATCACTTTGCTATGATAAGTGTTATGTAAACTCCTTGCTTGATAAAATCTGTTTCATATGCGGAAAGGGGGTGTCAAGAGTTATTCTAAAATAGGGAGTTTAAGTAGAATGGTCGCGTACTGGACTTCAGATGCAATTCCATTACAGCCTTCTAATTGAAAATGTTTCACTAGTGCTGCCTTAATTTCGGAAGTCTTTTCACCTCAGGATACTGTTGACATTTTCGAGGAAAAGCTGTGAGATGCCAAACTTGTTTTTAGAATTAAAGATTTAATCTACATAAAGTGTCCGTTGCTTGCTTATGTTTGACGTCGTTGATGAATTTACTGTCCCTTGGCTATTCTCTTGAACCACTTGAACCAAAATTCTGGTGAGCAATCCTGTTCTAATGTTTTTCTCACTAGAGAGTTTTCGTCGATTTTCAAGGAGAAGTCTGGGTAGAGTTATCGTCCCTTTACATTTTCAAAGTTACAGCTGAATATTATAATATCTGTTTAAAGTGTTACCTACATGATAGAAACAGTCATCTCTCAAATATGTCAGAGCATTGAGAAGTTATCTCAAAACTAGAATTTCAAAACACGTTTGGAAAAACAACAACGGTGGTTTTGAATTTGTGAAAGATCCAGATTGAAGTATTAACGGTACTATTTTTGCCCTTTACCAAAATATTTGAAATTGTGTTTATATTATGATTTCTATTAGCAACATGTTTTCTGTTTACACCATTCAATATTTAGATATAGCAAGGCTTAGTACTTCAATATAATTGAATGTATAAATGGACATAAACACGACACAGTGTATATTCTATCTAGATTGTGAAACAATCGACGTCATTCTCAGAACCAAAGTGAAAAGCTAATGGTAATATTATTCATATTCAGATATGTAAAATAACACTGCAGAGTCAGTAGAAACTTTCTCAAGTTATAACCAGACTGAGTGTGAAATTGATATTACTGGTGGTGTGAAGTAGCAGCATTAAAACATGAAACGTGGTGTACAGTATCCAGTAACATTTGCCTGAAAACTATGCACTGAACTCTGTCTGCAGAACCTATCGATCAAGATAGTTATCCACACATACACGTGGTGTATAGTAACGTAAACCTAGATGGTAACCGTGCTCCGATAACCCAAATTGATGTTGATATGTAATGGCATTACACAGACATTTGAATTTATCCCCTACTATCGTTGAAGCCATTATTGTATGACAATTACAAATAAATAACCGTTATGTATAGTGAGATTACTGTTATCAACTTAACCAACTACACTATTTACTGCAAGCAATCATGACAACTTTGATGGTACAGCAGTTAACACCCCAAACACATCATAACAAACAATATACATACATGCACCATGTGAAAATGACAAGCGTACTGTGAATACACCAAAACCTAACTAATTTGCGAGTGTAAATATCATAACACAACTTCTAATATAAGTGGGTGATTCTCGGAATAATATTAATTATACCTTATACAATTTATGAAAATCGGGCTTTGGACCGTTTTGACTCATATTTCAAGCACCGCAGAACCAATGACGTAAACACAAGTTGTCGTGACGTAGAACAGCCAGGTTGTATATAATTCATTGCCTGAAAATAAATATACCTTTCCTTGTGTCTGGTATAATGATAGTAAAACATAGACATATTCAATAAGAAATGCAAAAATACCAAAATAATTAATTGAGAAATTTAAAGAGAAAATAAATTTTGGTGAGACGGTATTTGCATATATGACTATCTATATTTATATATATGTGAACTAATAATGACGACAGCGACTCAAAGAATTAATTGTGGTAACACAAATTTTACAATTGCTAGGTGGTACGCAGTGACCTGACGATTTATCAGTGCAACAACTACTCTGTAACGTTTCATAAATCTAAGAAATAAATCATCTTTCTCATTATATATATATATATTAGTATCATAGTTGGTGGTCGAATATTTTATTTCTCTATACTTTTATTTGTCGATCATTTGTCTGCCTTTTTCTGTAATGTTTTGCAGAGCTTCAATATATGCGTTAACGAAATGAAATTAAGGTTTAAAAGCGAAAAAGGAGGAAACCATGTAATGTTAATATATCAGCATTGCCAATATATACATATTCAATTTAGGGAAGTGGGCAAAGCGATAACGTTAACCTTTGCGCTACAGTAATACCAAACAAGTTTCTTATCACGCACTCTTCTCCTAATGCCTTCCATTGGTTAAAACACGACACGCGTTCTTTGTACAAAGTGATGCCGTCAAAGATAAACTCATCCTTGATTTTCTTTTTATATTAAACACATGGATACTCACACAGTCATACACACATATATATATACACGTAATATATTTAAGGAATATGTATGTATGTATGTATGTATGTATGCATGTATGTATGTATGTATGTATGTATGTATGTATGTATGTATGTATGTATGTATGTATGTATAATCAAAACTGGCATTTTCAAGTTGTGATTGCGTGATAAACTAATATCTGTTCCATTGATTCTGTACGGAATTTAATAAGGTAGTCATTATGTCATATATAATTTAACATTCGTGTTATTGTAACATTTTTTAGATGATTTTATAACCCACCAGTTTTTGTAAATTGTGTTTATGTATTTATCGGTAGCTCCATTCTCTGGAGCTCGATGTGCTGTTTAGGGTAAATGAACAATGATGGCTGACGTCTAATCTATAAATAACAGAATATGCCTGTATGAGATGGAGAACAAACTAATAAAAAAACGGCGTCCTCCCTGAATAACAACCCTTTTCTTTCTTGAAAAGCTTTCAATTATGGTAGTCTTGGTTACCTGGACTTCCAACATAACATAACAAACCAGGAACGTGATACAACTCGTAAGCAACACATGTTTTTATATTGTAGTGTGTTAATTTTACTCACGGACATAGTTTTCCCCAAGCATAACCGAACAGTGTGACGACTTTTGGATTAGTAGAGTTGTTAGCGTCATTCTAAAGCATTGAGAATGCATCGTTACATGACTATTCACATTTTACATGCCAGTTAATAGTTCAATGAAAATAATTCCGTTCGATTCCACGTCACGTTCCTTTAGTTGGTAAAATTGAATGCGAAGAATTGAAAGTGGACGCTACTTATCAGACACACATCAAAGATATGTTTTGAAAAGGTATACTTTCATAATAAAACACGATCAATTTGATTTAGGGAACATGATTCTCTGATGCCAATTACCAGAGGTTTCTAATTACCCTTTCACGGATTGACTTAGAATAACCCCCTCCCTTGATGAAAAGACACGCTGCCTGTGAAATGAACTAGTGAAATCTCACATAAATATTCGCTAGTCACATTTTACACGTGCACCACTTTGATAGTCTTTACACGCATTTAAACGTCTACAAGTCATGTCTCAACCCGTGTAAATTCAATACAAGTAATCACAATAATCATACAAATATAGAACTTGGAACTGTCGCAATCGTCATACCCAAATGCAAGGCTCACCAGTTGAGGGATGATTTTCATCTATATGTAATGAACTGGGGCTGGTTGTTTTTCTTGTCGTCTAAAAGCGTTGATGACTTCATTACATATTCTGTGGTCATACTCCATTCTACACATTCATTATGCAATCTTGATTTATAGCGTCTACTCCAGGCAGTCCACCTCCAGAATACTTATAACTCGTTATCAATCTATACAAGGATACGTTTGTAATAATAGGAGAAACTCTGCAATGGGAAAGTTAAAAGTTCAGTTGCTTATGGCTAGCTCCGTAAAAGACCACCTAATGTAAATGTAGCAATGAGAAAATTGACAGGAACTGAGGCGTATACTATCAAGTGGGCTTAACATGCTGTTTTCGATTTTCAGCTATCGCTCCTACCCATGACTTATGTATATATTTGTAAAGGGTTATTTTTGTGAATTAAAAAAAACGGTAACATTAACATTGATTTATATACCGTTACAGTTATGCATGATATATATCAGTTGCTCTATCATCTGTCCACTCTTTGTAAAGAGTTCCACTAACGTAATAATCCTACATAACTTGTCATAGCTTCTTATTTGAAATGATCACATTATTACTAAGTCCTCACAAACACGTAAATAACCATTAGTAAGTCCTCACAAACACGTATAAAACCTCTTTGAATTAATAACACTGTTTTGTGCACGTATCTAATAATATGTCTTCTTCGAGTGTTATTTACATGTAGTACATGTTTCGTTTTCATTTTGATGAATACTTCCTTTCAAATTATCAATTCTCTTTACTTTGTAGAGTTTAGTTAATAGATTGTGACGAGTACAATTTATCGAAACGTATGCCAACTAAAGGAGACACACATTTACATGATTCGTATTCTACATATTATATATAAGCAATATAAATCTTCACATATCTAATCATTGTTATTAGTCCCAAGTGGTCACAATCGTAAGGGGGCTACAGGTAACCCCATCATTCTGTGGACAGCCTTATCTGACACCCACTGTTAAATTCCAGCCAAACCAGGCACAAACAGATACTATATATATGTATGCCACTTTATTGTGCGATCCAGACAGTTTTATGGACGAAAAGTGCCGCAACTGACCAGGACTCAAGAAGAGTACGAATACACAGGGAATACATTCAAGTGTTCACATCGATATTATCTAAGGCAAGCCTTCTTTTGAGACATTGAATAACTTTGACTTTTGACCCCACCTTTCGAGTTCAAATGGCTGAAAATTAAAGTGTTGTTCCTAGAGACACTGTCTATATATGTGTTTATAACAATAAACTTGCAAGTAGCCACTGAAATTTGATCTTGACCTAATTCCTCAAGATCAAATAGCACTGTCCCAACAACATTCGAAAGTTTCATTCAAATGTGGGCACATACGTCATAGATGTAAACCTTTGATATTGACCTTCATCTCCAAGTCAAATAGCAATTTCTCAAAAAACATGAGTTTTCTCCCTAGCGATACCACTTAAATGTCTCCATATATCTTATGAAAGTAAACGTCCTTCAAGTTCGAACTGACTTTTGACCTTGACCTTGTCCAGCACAAATCAATATGTCGAAATCTTGCACTAAATCTATATGTTAACGCTCTCATGTGATCAACTAATATCCTTCATGTGTAGAGGCCATATCTCTAGCACCAGCTAACAAAACATAGGTGTTGTGATGTATCTTCTCAACGTAAGAAAACTTGTTCACTTTGAAAGAAGTCCAGTTCATAGTTTCCATAAAATTCTAAATTCTACCCGAATCAATGAAACTCATTGTATAATATATCAATGCTATTAAACTTAATCCAATTCAGCACAGGTCGATTCAATTCAATTTATTTTGACTTAATTTAAACATGCTTAAATGAAGTTGGTTTGGTTCTAAGCACTTCCATGTCATTACATTAGATTAGACTGTATTGCTTTGAATTCGATATTTTTTCATCTAACCCGTTATTTTGTCAGGTTTAGTCTCATGAGTACATGCATAGATAGCGAACTGAAATCAAATGTGGATAGTGATTGTTGGTATGTATACATGTTCTAACATGTAACTGAATGCAGATCTTGAAAACCATTATAGTTAGCATTTTCTTCAGGGTTTATTCACGTTCGATTAGCCTGAATTATCCAGCCCATTCTCTTTGGTTACATATTTGATTTGTCTTGTCTTGTCTTGTCTTGTCTTGTCTTGTCTTGTCTTGTCTTGTGCTGTGCTGTGATGTGCTGTCCTGTCCTGTCCTGTCCTGCCTTGCCTTGCCTTGCCTTGCCTTGCCTTGCCTTGCCTTGCATTGCATTGCATTGCATTGCATTGCATTGTATTGTATTGTATTGTATTGTATTGTATTGTATTGTCTATTTCTGTACAAAATGCCAGATGTGGCTATACACGTACAGTTTGTCATGCATCACAGTTAAAATTCCTTATTTAGTTTCAAGGTTTATCAGTGATTTAAAATTTGCCACATCTTTTGCTGCTTTTGTACTTGTTGGTAGTGAGTTCCGTGAAGGTGGATAGAGCGAGTAGCGATATCAATCTTTGTTGGAGCGAATGCTACTGGTCTTTTGAGCTTTGAACGTTCGGTATAAACCCCATTAGTATATTGCAGACAAACAAACTTTCTACATATAACAAGTTATTATGTCTACTCTGTCTGAGCTCATGGCGCTACTAACTTGACAAAGGTAGTCTGAGTCTAACACAATCATATTCGGTTATAAAGCTATTAGTCGACTTACAATAACTATTGTAAACTAGATAATATTTAGCATACATGTTACGAAGGACACGTCTTAAAACTAATAAATAAGGATGCTGTAAATTATTAATACTTTCTGGATAACAGTGGCGTGGGGAGACATGTTTGACTCAAGCACGTTGCCCTGGGGCTTGGCGTAGAGTAAGCATGGAGCTATAATACTTCCCATGCTTACACATTTTTAAATACCATTATACTTTGTGAGCAATTTGCTTTAATTACTACACTAATGACCCCAACCTGACAGTCATATCCTAGAAGTTAATAAAAGTATGTTGATATAGGCAAGTCAAGTCTTCCAATATGAAAACAATCAACTACCAATTTAGTCCAATACATGGTTTTTCATTTTCTAATCAGAAGTAGGGTTATAAATTGTAGTATCCTTCAGACATGTAATTACAAGACTATAACAACCAAGTAATTGACCTCAAGATTAATGTGAGATTAACACAAATTGAATGACTAAATCATTATTGAGCATTAGTGATGGCAGAATACCTAACATCACAATCTAAATCTCATTTATACAATTCGACATTTTAAGGCCTGCGGGTATTATCCGTAATTGGGTTTTCTGTAACTGACGTGGAAATCCCAATATTACATATAAAGTACACTAAAGCCGACATAGAACCAGTGATTAATTAAGTGACCACGTCGGATAACTGTATGTTAGTTATTAATCTGAGTGTTCTTAGTATTAAACGGAGACATGCTTGCAGAGATAAACCATTTGCGCCATTTTGAAACTCGATTCATAAGTACCTATCAAAATTTTGGTATTCATACAGGCTTAATGTAATACAACAATTCTATACCGTCAATCCTTATACGACTTTAGGTAGAATGGTGACATACCCAGTCAACCAGTTAAATTATTCACTGTTGGGATGTATTCGAAATTAAAACTTTAGCCAGCCTTTAAAAGGACGTTATTATCATCATCCATCATGATCCCTTATTCATCGACTTTTTCATCCCCTTTATAATAAACGAGTTAACGATCCATTTCGATGCCAGGGGGTCCAAGTGCTGTTTGAATAGTAATAAACGTGAACCACATTCATGACAACCTTTGAATGAGATTTATTTAAAATTTCACTTGTCGAATTTGAATTTACGATCTGACATAGTACTGTGTAATGTCAACATTGTAAATATTTGTGAATTTGGATAGTGAAAATGTCTACTTAGGCCATCTTTGTATTGTAAACTCCGTATGTATTTGGTATTTCTCTTTAAACCAACTTCCCTGTGACAGGCCATGGAATATGTTATCGTGTTTATGATATTCAATATGACGCACTCTTGCAGAGGTGTTGTTATAAGTGCTGTCTCCTTAGCCTATGGAAGCAGGGTGCATTGAGACACCTGGCTAACTGAACTATGTCATTTCTAAACCTATTACATTATAACATTTAGCATGTTTTACGATATGCGTGTATACAGTTACATTTAAGATCAAAGCTTGTCTTTAACAAGGTTAGGAACGACCTTACGTTTTATCAAGTTAACGACTTTGAGGTTAAAAATAGGTATCATATTATCAATGTGTTTTTCACATTGGTTGTGAGTATAAACGTACGTATAAAACAGCACTTCGAGTTTTAGTTGTATATGCATGAACTCTGACATTAAGCAATCTCCAATTACTTCAACAGTGATGTTGCCCACATGCTTAGGCTATGCATCCCTAAGTAGATATATGTGTGTTAACGACTCCTTGAGGAACATATAGCATTTTATCACAGCTTACGCTACTGTAGTATTGCCTATTTGAGTTAAGATACATGTTAACCAGGCCATCTTTCCAAGATATTATCAATAAACTCAAATTTCTTTGTATTTAATTTACATCTTAAAATAATTCAAATTGTCAAACATAGTTTATCTTAAACTGCCAATGATTATTTGAATTTTTGGTAATTTTTTCGTCTTTTGCTGTTCGTTTTATATATATGCATATCATATTTTTGTTAACTTAAAACGACTTGTTTTCTTAGAGCTAATACATAAATTACGAACTGGTAACAGCCGTATGTGTATTTACATGCACAGTGGATAAAATAACTACTTTGGAAATGCGGTTAAATCGACACACACTCCTAAGATAACTACAAGACAACTTGAAGTAGTGATTTGTATAGTAATCAATTCCAGGTGATCAAATAATTCATTCCTTGACCTGAACTGAAAGGGTATAGCCTTAACGAATGGTTTATGTATATATGTATGTATTGAAATATATAGGGGAAAGAATAAATTGTACGGAAATCCTTATATCAATAATATAACATGTAATCTAAAGACTTATTATTGTAAACCTTTCCTGTGGGTAATTATTTCCGATTTCACTAGTCGGAAATGCCAGGTATTTTACTGTACTAATGATGTTCTTTGTGACGCTAATTCCATAACTTGGACGAGTTCTTATTTCAGCCATCTGACATTTGAATATACAATAATTGGCATCATTCATCTAAGCAACGTCGTCGTTTATCTTGATACGATTAGATTGTTCTGTACTTCCGCCCTAGCTCGACTGTTTGATTTATAACGTGTAGTATTATTTCATAAATTCAGAAAAAGAGTGATTATTTCCGTGAATCGTAAATCAAGCAAATACATACATGCATACATACATACATACATACTTACATACATACATACACACATACATACATACATACATACATACACACACACATACACACACACACACATACACACATACATACATACATACATACATACATACATACATACATACATAAAGTAGGTTCTCTGTGTTCTATAAACCTCCTAAATTAAAAGTACTACTCACTAGTGTCAAAGGATACGGTAATAAAGTCAATTACTCAAGTATTATTCGTCATATATTCCCATATTAAGGTGAAACATCAATAAGGTCACGTTCTGCATGTCTAGTGAAGATTGGTACAACTTGGAATACTAGTTTTACGTTGGTGGATGAATAGCCTACACATGATTCTGGTGTTGTCTTAAAACTGTATAACTGTTACGCTATGATTAAAACTTGTCATCCACTAACACATGTTGAATATCATACAGTAATAGAGGAGAAAACTACTGAGTATGCAGTATACAGCACACACCAATGCGATCCCCTTTAAAATTTCGTACAAGAATCTCTCTGATCAATATAAATGCCACTGCGTCTTGTATGCGTACACATGCCAAACTTATTAACGAGACGTCGCGACTTCAACCCCTTAGGATCATCTGACGATACATCAACGTCTGGAGTCTGTAATGACTTTTCGCAATTGCTTCCTCGTCTACTGCACACTTCGTATTTCTGATGTGTTGTCCAAACTGTGCATCTGTGATAATGTACAGAGATAATGACGTAATTTGTTAGGTGCTGCTAGTAGTGAGTAATCGATTACAAGATTAACGTCTACTACACCAGTCTGCCAACAGCATTGTAAGTCTACTGTTCATCACCTTCAGGTTTATTAAAGGGGAAAGTCGCTCTCGAAAAAGAAAACATTTTTCTTGAGTTTTTTTTATTCTGGAGCTATTTCCTGCTTTCATTGCACATTAAAATTTCAGGCGATTGCCAAGAAATGTCAAATTTAAATTTGAAATTTGTTTCACATTCTTTCTCCTAGCAGAGGTCCAGCGTTGCCTCATGGGAGTTAGAAGACATATATATGTATGCGATTAACAATACATATTCATGACTATTTAATGTATAT
Organism: Glandiceps talaboti; assembly: GCF_964340395.1. Taxonomy (NCBI): domain Eukaryota; kingdom Metazoa; phylum Hemichordata; class Enteropneusta; family Spengelidae; genus Glandiceps; species Glandiceps talaboti. The sequence continues at coordinate 2,234,969 of NC_135570.1, read as the reverse complement.
GCGTGGTCACTGCTAAGACAATCACAGAACAATAAATGTGAAGAACAAGTTTCAAGTTGGATGTTTCTTGGCAATTGAGTAAAACTGATTGAGATCATGTTTAATCATGAAATGACTCTACAAAACGCAAAGTTTCTGAAAGTATCCATTTCCTGAAGTGGTGTTCCTCTTTAAATAGAGACTGATTACGTGTTCCTAATTCACACTCATGTCATCAGAATTTGATATTGCTGTATACAAACACACAGAAAATAAACTGACAACCATCATCATTGTTACTGGATAGAAGGACTATATGTAATTCTATATTAAAGTGTGTGGTAGTAGCCATTTTTTATCAAGTTTAAACTTTTCAATTTCCAACACGGCCCCATCCATCCCGGTGAACCCTCTTGGTTTGAAAGGGGGGTAAAGGAGGCAATATACATTAGGACATACAGGCCTACTTTGAACATGGATGGGGGGGGGGGGGGGTGAGTTTTTATCTTTCACATACATGGGACCAGGTGTTAACATCACTCACTTAGCCAGTGAGGGGTGTTGATTCTCAAATAGTAAATAACCCTGTGTGCCTAGTTCATGTTAATTACTCCAGTCTGCTGATGAAGTTCTTAGTGAGAGGCGAAAGCTTCAGGTACACCTTTCCAAGAGTTGGCTGTGTTGGAAATTGAAATGTTTAAACTTCACAAGAAAGGACTAATGTAGTATAATATAATTAATTTCATTGACATTATTATATCCAAAGTATATGATGCTTGGTAAATATAACTACGTTTAATAGTCTTGAAAGTACACACAGAAGTAGTTAAAAATATAACCTTGCAGCGGATGATCGCTCAATAAAAAATGCCTCGAGGCTACAATAGCGATGCAGATGTGTGAAAATAACATGTATAGTTTATGTGTTAGTCATTTAAGATGTAAGGTACTTTGATATAAATTAAATGTTCATACTTTTGTTAATAGTGTATTAAGGGCTACAATAAAGTCTGTATTGTTGAATGAATACATTCACCTCATTAGAATCAGCGGGCAAACTATACTAATTAAATTTATCAATTTTCCGTATTGAATTACATCAGAGAAAATGTTATTGATGCTCGAAGTTGCAAAACACCCGCTGTCTGTCTGTCTGTCTGTCTGTCTGTCTGTGTCCGTATGTATGTATGTATGTATGTATGTATGTATGTATGTATGTATGTATGTATGTATGTATGTATGTATGTATGTATGTATGTATGTATGTATGTATGTATGTATGTATGTATGTATGTATGTATATCTTATACACTAATTTGCATTATTAATGATGTTAGCCAATAAGACGATGTACATCGATATGTGTCTGGTCAGGTTCGCCTCGCATATCATGTAGATATCGATTATATATTCTATAGATCTCATTGGTATAGCTAGCAGCGAATGACTGGTTATATCCCACTAGGTTACTTCATTATTTGCCAAAAGACCTTCATTTTAGAGTGATATTAGACGCATAATGTCCTCCGTAAGGCATTCTCTTTACGGCGGCTTTCTATTATCCCATGGTTGCCCGAGTCTGAAATGTGGTTTGGCGGCCTGATTTTCAAATACTGAAACCAAGACATTGAAGGGATGGAACAAGAGGTTAAAATTGCATCAGACGTTGCTTTAAATAAGCTAGATCTGAATCTGAAGTGCATTGGTGGATATGAAAGATTAATCTATATGCATACGTGTACTCGGCCCTCTTACATATACTCAACCCTCTCAAAGTTAATAACCTGAAACCACTCCCCGAGATAACCTTTTAACATACAAAGATTCTTAGCGATAACACACGTAGTAGCTACGACCTGTGTGTCATGAACTTTATATCAATATGAATTGGGGTATGTACATCACATTCTTTTAAGCTTGAGATGTTTGCAGATAATTATTCCAAAGGTCCACTTTGAAAGCTAGTAAGAAACATTACGAAATGTTAATTGGTATCCTCCTATCCATTCGTATACCTAATTCGGAGATTTACTCCTCGAGGAACAATTTAGCGTACTCTGGCATATATGTCTGACTATTTGAATTCAAGAGACTGGCTGCTATATTGGGAAAGTAATCAACTTGTCTTGATTTCTGCCGAGAATCTTTAGCTGATGATGAGTACATATCATACATCCTTCAAGCAAGAGCAAATTATAGCCAAATTTTGGATTTTTGTCAAAGATTGTCAGCGTCATTTGATAACATAATTTGGGATGGTTCCCGAAGGCAATGATGAATCTAATGACAGAAAATTGGACCCTGATAGTTTGGTTCGATATTTTATACGTATTTGTCTGTAGAATAGACTCAGGTTATGTCGAGTAGTATCTCTGCAGAGATAATCAATCGTCCGTTGAATAAAATAACTTGTTGTTATGACGCCAGGTATTTTGAATATTTCGACAGGCCTTTACTCCTGTTCCATACATACCATGCATGCATCTCGTGTTCAGCGTAGTTATGAAAATTATATCGGAATGATGATAAAGTTAATAACATTGCAAAATCAGACATAGTACCAGTCTTCAGCTATCAAAATTTGTTTTGGTGAAAATAAGTTACATAATGGACTAAATTGGTGCAAATCAGATAGATAGGCGAGTGTTTTCATGCAAATGTGTCATGATTCAATGAAGTCGTTAAAAGGAATAAAAACATCAGTGATGCCTAAGCAATGACATTTTACATACACAAAGGATGAACAATTTGCTTGTAATACAGATAAAATATTTACTTATACTAATGCTCATAGTGTTTCATTCACCCTTCCAGATGCTGTGACCATCGTATGTAATAAGTTAAATAGGGAAATTAGTTATATCTGAATTGGTTTGGTTTTGGCCGGGTTGGGGTTGGGTTGGGTTGGGTAAAAGGACAGCGTCTCGTACAAACAATCATTGGATGTTAAGCCTTTTAAATGCAATTTCATACTATGGCAAGTACCACCAAGTGCATAACCATACTCTTTGGTTCAACTTACTTAATACCCCGTGAATTCATTCTACTGTGGATTAGTCAGGTGTAAATACGCGCCGTAATCCGAAGTAATTGTCTACAACATCGGAATGCTCAAACACACATAAATGAAAGATTTGTTTATAGCTCCAGTAGCTGCGGCCTTTCGCTATTTTCTTGATTTTCAGCGGTTGGAAATTACACTAACCTTTACTTGAACGGTTCAATCCTTCTAGTTAACCTTTTATTAACCATTCGTGCTACTATGTACACTATATATGTGTCTGTATTACAGTTAAATTCTAGTTAGAGTGGTCTGACCCACTGTGCCATCACGTCAACTAGTAAATACCACCATTCGTCCTGATGTATAAGGGCTTTTCCTCATGGCAAGTGAGATATGAACTACTAACTAACCAATTCAGGGGACATACTGTTCGCCTCCAACACCCGTCAATTCTCTCCCCCCCACCCCTTAAAACATTTTAAAATATCTAGGCAATTCTTTCAGAGTGTCCAATTGCCTCAAAAGTGTTTGGGCAAAGGTTCAGTAAATTCCAAACATTGTTTACATCTCGTGATGCATGTCTCCAGTGTACTGCATATCTCTTTTGAACCAGATTTATCAAAGTTAACGTTCACCGCATTATTTCAGAGCGGCAGGACGATGCATGGTTGGTACAAATGACATTCCCAATCATGAGATGTGATGTGTAGCTGAGATGAAACCAGCCTCAATTGGACTCTCTTTATGGATGTTCAACTTCTCACATCTATCCATATGAATCAGAGTATATGTTGTTAATTAGACCGCTAGAAGCGCTGTGGGCATATCATGACCACGAAGCTGATTACTAACAATTTTATGACCTTTACAATTGTCACCTTCGTGGTTATGACATGCCAACAGCGCTTCTAGCGATCTAAATAACGTCATCGATTAGCCTTCTCATGCGAAGTTCAGGGCAAGGTTCACGTGTTGGAACACCGTACCCGAGTGACATAAATATTAACCATGATAACCCCCTGTCCATGATATCTGTAGGTCGACTTATCATCACCAGGGATAGATATGTAAAGGAGTTAAACGTTAGATTTGTTTGATCGAAATATTTTATGGAAATACCTGTCCTTGAAGACTTAAACAACCTCAATATATCACTCCAAAACTGTTTACATTGTGAGGAAAATGAGATGGATAGTTTGCTGGTGTAATTTAATATCAAACGTCTCTCAAGAATCATTTGGCAAACAATATTAATGTGTGTTATACATTATAACTTCCTTATTCAATTGTGTGGCATATTTTCGTAAAAGTGTCTACTGGTGGAGCGTAAACATGTTTATCATCATAAGACCTCGTATATGACGTGGCCTTCATGTGGTCATTAAGCAAAAACTCATCTTTAAGCAATTTTCTCCACCGGTAAATTAAAATGGGATTGCTACTTCAGAACACAACATTGTATTATAACGTCTATATGGTCTTATTGAGAAACAAAAACACATTTTTTTATTACACAAACGTGTGTATTCACATGCCAAACGTTATGGGGTTGTTCAGATCACTACAGGTATGTAATGGTATGTGTTTTAAATTAAACAAACACTTCAATTATCATACACATATGGACGACTTTCATTGCTGCCAAGAAGTCAACCGTAAAATAATCCAAATGTTACATGTTTAAGTGTTGAAATGAAAAATTCTAATATTACTCCGAGGATTCCGAGGACACTTAAGGGCGCAATATACAAACAAATAATAAAATCATGTATTCTAACTGTTATTCGTAAGTAATGTTAATTCCGGCTGATTCATTTTGGAGTTTTTAGTGTATTTCTTTAATCAAATAACTTGGCAGATGATGAAGAAGCCAATCTTTGGTTAGAAGAACGTTAATAGTTCAATCAAAGTAAACGCATGCCATTGCGTTTAAGTCTAGATGAAAAACTGATGATTTTTACACATCATCTGTTTAAATTTATTTATTTTTGTTGGAGGATGAATCATGTGTGCGTTCAAAGTTTACCGCCTCACAATCGATTGTGGTATCCAAACCTACACTTGCTGAACTGCAGCTGTTTAAGAAAGTCACGCTAGAATGTTAGCAGTACTCCCCGCGTGGTATGACAATATTGTGCGTGTTCATTGAAGTGGCAGTTCTTCGAGGCACCTTACATATTAACTTGGTGATTTATTGCTGTGTATTCTTGACGTCATATTTACATTAATGACCACGGTCAAGTACATTCTTCGGACCATTAACCTGTTACGGGTGTTTATGTCTTATACGTAAAGCAGATCTTTAGATCCTTAATGTAATTATTTAATTGTCAGTGCGCTGTTCGTAAAATATTGACATTTAATGGCCTTGGAGTTAAAGTAATAATTCACTAACATCGTTTATGCAGCATCGCCCCATACCGCGAATGTGCATTTAGCCCTAGTTAAGTGACATCGCCACCACTCGTCCTATTGGTGTGATCACTCACATATGATTATTGTCGGGTTTCTACGTTTTTATTTCAGAAGGATCTGTACCTTGGAGACTTCAGCGTTAAACTTGTTGTCATATAGAGATTTTCGAAGGCAAGCACGCTATGGAAAATTGCAGTGTAATAAATACGACTGATGGATATTATAATATTACTTCGGGTCCTGAACACCCGTCTTCACCGTGTGGAATTGCCAGTCGCCCTGACTTCATCATAGCATTGCTTGTTTTGGTAATCACCGGAACGTGTGGAAACGTTGCCTTTATGTATGTCGTTGTTACCATACGATCCATGCATACAGCTGCCAACTGGTTCTTCATAAACTTATCCTGTGCCGATACAGTTTATTTGTGTCATCATATCATATTCTTTTGTATTCGACTTCATCCACAGACATCCACATTACAACACAACCCTGTTTATAACACGTTCTCAAGCCTGGTGGAAGGGATTATGCTATGTACTTCCATATTCACCGTGGCTGCTGTTACTTTGGAGAGGTACCTAGCCATATCCGACCCACTGAATGCTCGACAGAAGACTGGTTCTAGGCGTATCATCAAAATAGCAACCACAATATGGATAATATCTGTTTTGGCAAACATTCCTGAAGCTATAGTTTACGCAACTAACTATTCACAAAAGATAAAAATTATCCTGTTGTCCATCACTGCAATGTTTCAAGTCATAACGTTTGTTATCTCACTCATCATTGTTGTATCAATGAACGTAGCTACAGTGGTTGTGTATCGGAAAAACACTAGAGGGATTGCTCTTGCCAATGACTCGGATGTAGCTAGAAGTAGAATTTCCCGCCACGAGGTTCAAGTATTATCGGCGTGTATCGGGGTATCCATTATTTTCCTCATTTGCGCGACTCCAACGGTTTTCAGAATGATTTTATTGCTATTGGCATGGTTTAAAGTCATTCCTTTCAACGCAAACCAAGGGAACCTTGTTTGTAGTTCCCTCGACCTCTCGCTTGTTTTGCAGACCGTTAACTCTATCGTCAACCCGTTGATCTACAATGCTACAAGTTCAAGATGTCGACGAGCATTTCGTCAAGCTCTGAGCTGTAGGCGTAACTTTGCTGATGGTAAACGAGGTAACCATTACAAATATTATACCACAAAAACAAGTGACGAAAAAACGTGTAGTGAGATGTTATAATAACCGTATCATTCCTACTATGTATTCTTGCAGCTGAAGAACATTTGAAGAATTTTGACTGATTTATTTTGACCTTCGTTTATCAAACTGCATGCAATGTATGTACGGTTTTGAGTGAACAATATTGTTGGAGAGAACAAACGTTTTAACAAACAAAGAAAACGATTATGGCAAAACATGTAGTTGTTGTTATTGTCATCAAACTCGTCATTGTTAATGACCGTGAGTGCATGCTTGGTAAACAAATAAAGATAAATACATAACTAGTACACTGAAAGACTCGTGTACTCAATAGAATATCACATAAATATCCAACACTCGAAGAAATGGGTGAATAATTATTAGTATTAGTTAAAATATTTAGTTCACACTTGCTTTTCATATGCTTATTTTTCTGTTAGTAGATCTTGTAGTTCGTAAGGCTCCATCCATATAATTAACTGTATAGGGGAAATCACACAAGACTGCAGCGTTGATGTATTATATCTGCGTATGTGTTTTTTGGGGGGTGTTTACACTATAGTCTACAGATATGAGATCAACAAAAATGTAAATGTTTATATAGAAATGATAGGTGCTTAGGAGAGTAAGTGTTATTTTTAGACTCCCATTTTGATATAGTTGTAGTTAAGGACGTGTTTTAACCTATAGGCTATTGGGGACTTATGTGAATGTATTGTACTGACAATAAGTGCTTTACTGAAGAAGACATAAGTTGTGTTAATGTTATTTAAAATAATATAATTGCCATAAAACAAACTCGTATTTTCGACCTTTGTGAATTATTAATATATTCTGACACAAATAGCTGACTTTGATTGAAGGGAATGTTGTAAGGACTGTAGTTGTGGAGTTTCTACGTGCCCGGAACACTTACAGCTACGTGCTTGAGATTGTTAAAATCTCCTTACTTGCATACCTAATATATCACACTATTCGTCATCGTCACCATTAGTGTCAACAGGTGTCAACTTCTGGCGTCTGGCATATAAGAAGAAGGCTCTAAGCAATTACATAGAAACATTGCGATATATCAGGAACAGGAATATTCATTTGTATGTGACCTTTGACATACGATGCGCCCTGAGCTTATCTATTTTACTACTTTAAGCCATCAAATGCTACGATCTCTTACCACCCCATGACGTCATAAGTCTGGGGCTAATTGGTTGTTTTGAGCAAGAATTTCGATTCTCCGGTTGTACAGGACACATCCGGTTTTCTGATTATGTTCAATCAAAGGCAATTTTCACCTTAACAAATAAATTGACAAATACGATTTCCAACGCCTTTGAAACACTTTGACGGTATTTCTCATGGTGCACCACCACGTCAGTGATGATTAATTATATATATATATATATATATATATATATATATATATATATATATATATATATAATGTGTACCTTTGTTTATCAAAAGTACAAAATAAGATTTGCTACACCTTACTTTTAAATTATCACATAAAATTTGGAAAGAAAGTTTTCGCGAAAAAGTAACATTCACAAATTCAAACTGAAAACATACCTTAGTCCATCCAACAACAAATAACCAACCACAATAAATCAAAACTGTTATTTGACCGTAACGACTTTATCAATTTGCATTGATGGAATCACTTAAAAGCTTCAGAATTATATGTTCAATTTGTGGGTGATAAAGGTGACTATTTGATGTGCCCTTGTTCCCCTCTGATCTATCAAAACCTGCAGATAACATGCATATGCGTTTTGTTTATTGTAAATCCACTTATTCAGAGTACTAGACAATACACTGGGGACGAGGTTATCCTGTATCGAGATGTCATTACAGTAATATATCACGGAAATGTATTCAAACCACTTTCTTATCAAAGTTAATACACATATGTTTTAAGAATATCGTTACCAGTAATTGATATTCAATAAATTTATATGATATATTTCACAATAAAAAACAAAGTCGATAAATGGTCACGAGATTTAGCTAAACATACATGACGGCTGCCTAGCTGGTAAATACCAAGCCGATCAATCTATAATTAGAAATGAAAACAGGACCATTTTCATTTTACTAATTGAACAGTATTGTATGAACACAAGATGTACATACCTTGAGTTTTAGCAGGCTAAGTAGTATCAAACTCTGTGTATGCGTGTGTGTATGTGTGTATGAGTGTATGTAAGTGTGTGTGTGTGTATGTATGTATGTATGTATGTATGTATGTATGTATGTATGTATGTATGTATGTATGTATGTGTGTATGTATGTATGTATGTATGTATGTATGTATGTATGTATGTATGTATGTATGTATGTATGTGTGTATGTACGTACGTATGTATGTATGCATGCATGTATACAGATTGGGGTTAATAAACAAAGGATATATTAGAAAATATATTATTGGTGTGTAAAATGAATGTTAGCTCCTATTCATATCGATATTTTTAATATGGTAGAACTTCACTCGTTTGTATTTAGAGTATACCCGTTGCTAATTTGTTAATGATTGTTATCAATATAGCATTATATGTACGTCGTTAAGGGTAATCTATGTATTCATTGAAGTGGTTAATTTGCTCCATGAGATTAAGACTTTGAATACGTTAGTAAACTTAAGATTACATTACACTGTAATTTCATGAATAATTTGTAGGGGAAGTAATTGTAAATTCCTGTATGGTGACAATGGAAACCATCATACATAATTTGATATGAGTGACTGGATTTGATAAACACATAATTGAAATTGATCACTGAGATAATGTTATACAGATTAATATTTACCTTCAATTTATGTATTTAATAATTGACCTGTGGAATTGCTATCCTACAAGTATTCAAACTGAACGTAAATTAATATACATTTTTATAATATATGTCATTGGTATATTCTTTCCAGGCTGTTACTATGAGTCATCGGGAATACAAGGCATATATTCTCCTGAGACTTTAAGTTGAAATGAAATGTAGCACATTCCGTTCGTACTTTGAAATAGTTTGATTCATACATTTGATCTGGTATCTAGTGTCGAAGTTCTTGGTCGGTGACCCGACGGTGGCAAGGGGCAGTGTTGCATCTAGTAGCACGTAGTGCTCGACGTCCTGCTACGATAAATTATTTGAGACTTGTTACAAATCACTCAAGTTAACAAAATCGTTTTCGCTTCATTGAAACCCCTTTCATCTTCGCGACTATCACTTCTACTATCTGTACTAGTATGGCAGGACCGAGAAACATTTATACATATTTACATGACGACCATCCCATAGGATTTGATATTGTGTGATCATTAAAACAATAGTCACTGAAGTGGAAAACTAGAACATGCGGATGCCATCAGTTTCATCAGCAACCCTGGTAGATGAACATTTTAATACGAAGTTATAATTGAACAATTTTGAGGGCCATCAATTAAAACATGTCACAGATTGTCATTACTGTGGAAATTTACAAATCAATCATTACACAGCGATGATTGTTATAGAACCTCTGTTGAAGCTGAAATACTCAAGCTATCAATACTAAAGGCCCCAGGAGCTCTCGGTCAATTCTGACAACTAATACCTTACATGCACACTATAACGAGTCGAAATAGCAACCGTGTTATGAGATATGAATTTCAAGATATGGAACATGAAGATATATATGAATATAATAGTGTAATGCAGAATGCACATAAATCAGAGTTTTAAATATATATATATATAACCGTGTCTATATGTCCGTCCGTCCGTTTGCCCACCCACCCATCTGCCTGCCTGCCTGCCTGCCTGCCTGTCTGCCTGCCTGCCTGCCTGCCTGTCTTTTTATCTGTGTCTGTGTAGCTTTGTTTATCAGAGGGAAAATTTCAATATTATAAATACATGCATTCAGAAGATGGAATCGTTGTATTATAGTCCAAAAGCCTACATATTCCATAGATTCATGTGTAGTTAGGGATCCAGTGAATCATTTTCATCACAATGTTAAAAGGCTGCATCTAAAGGTTAATGAGTTGAATACAAACCTGCCTTGAGGAAAAAGAGATGTACATCAGTATGAATGTATCTAATCTACAAGTGCGATGCGTTAGTTCAGCTGTTACTGTGGGTTCTTCGACAAGAATCATGGGACAAAATTCAAGCATCAATTTTGTGTCCTGCATTACATGAGATGACGTCACTTCTGTGATTACTTTTTGCTTTGGTTTGTCTTTATTACATTTGAAATAACATTGTCATCATTAATCAATTTTTATGATAGAATACTCTTTTCTGACTTGAATCTGATTCTGATTGTGTATCGTTCAACCACAAGTAAAGTAAAAAGTATACATAAACACTACATTTTTACTACCAACTCAGAGTGATTGTAGAGTTCATTAGTCAGAAGGATGGGTTATTTGTTGTAACAAAAATCTCACTCAACGTTTTTTGTAACAAATTACAGAAAGCAAAAATATAGACACTGGCAGGGCGCAATCATATAAAAGCATACATTTATTGGAATGTGAACACTAATCAGCATCACTGTCGGATGAAAAAAGGTACACAACTGGTATTCTGTGTTCAAAGTGGAATAAAATGTAATATTTAATGTGCGTGCAAGCCTGTATTTTCGTTGTATGAATGTTTAACGTTGTGTAAGATGTGAAAACCCTTCGTGTCGCCTACTGAAACACTGGTTTTTCTGGTTTGGTAGTATGATTGCTTGTTGTGTTTCATAGCATGCGCAGTTGTCAAACGATATTACTGAAAGCATCTATAGCTTCATATGTATTATATGAGCTATGGGAATTTATTTAGGATCTAATTTTGATATATGTCTGCAGTCTTGGTTACAAGACAGACAACAGTCTTATAAGTGGACGGATGACGCAGAACTTGCCGTTGCAAAACTATAACTATAACGATCAAATGTATTAAATATAAAACCTTGCAAATGGCGTTGTGTTAGAAAAGGAAACATTTTGAAAAATGTTTTGAAACAAAGACTGACATGCCGTGATTAGCTTTACACATCGACAATACAAACCTAGAAAATCCCAATTCAGTACACGAGCCAGCGTTTGTAAAAGATTACAATTGTACATATGCATTGCCGTCGATTTGACAAGGCGTTTTAGTGCAAATGAGAAATCAAAATTGGCGTACTTCCTACCCTATAAAACATCACTCGCTTTTCATCAAGACCTGATACACGCGCCTAACTACTACTTTCAGTGAAACTGTCTATTTTAATTACACACAAATGGAATTTCGGAAAAATCAATTACGTTTAGCAAACCGACGTAAAAAGCTGTTCTAATTAAAGGGTCATAACAGTCCTTAATTTTATAGCTCTTGGTTACTGCACACTTCATTGTATATAATTAACAAAGGTATGCAATATTTTTTATCGTATAACCCAACCGTCAAATGTTAATTTGACACTATAAAATTCAGTGATTGTAAACAAATGAACTCCTTTAGTTGGAAATAAACACGGTATATGTACTTCCGTACTCAGAAATTACTGTCTATGTTTAATGAAAAACAAGTATAAACCATGAGAGTCAATAAGGAACTTGCAAACCCGCCATGTTGAATGTTGCATCATGGGAAATGTGACAATAAATACTAATCAATTTGTAATGTAAACAGTGTTGATACATTGTCTGTAACCACAAAGTTACCTTGTGGGAGGTTTAATTTATCAGTAGCACCAGATAACGCATTACAATAACCACAGATTATCCCATGGTTCTTTGCGTCCGAGAATTATTAAACACGAGATTAAATATTGTTGTTTGGATATTTCAACTCCCTGACAAGGATCTTGGCGTCCGATAGATTGTAGATTTCACGAATTTCAATGCAGAGAGATACAATTGCGTATTGAAATTGAGTTGGTGATAAAGACTGACATCTGATAATAATCAGTAAGAAGGTAAAACCGATGCCATTGGATTATTAGAAATAGAACATGTTGACCGCAATTTGTCACCCGATGGACAATGTTACTTGGTATTCCACAAGCTCTTCGTCAGTAATAAATGCTTGATGCAAACTGCGCATACTCGCTGATGCAATGGAAACTGTCGTGCGGATAATGGTGCTTACTGGTGTAGAGCTGCCACAAGATCATGCAAGATAGGACAAGATTTCGAAAGCGTCGAGAATCATCTACGTACAGTATGGAGATATTCCTCCCTGACGAACAAGTCTAAAACATTATCTTAATAAAACCATCCATGGCGAAGGCCATCCTGTTAACCGACTACTAACTGCAATTACTGGTGAATTATTTTTCATCTGCTACCAATTTTGAAATATATTTTAAATTAAATGTGTTCAAATACGTATGAATAAATTAGAAGACATTGTGGTCGATTGTATTCGTAATGTAGTGATAGTTTACATCTTCAGCTAAAGCGTGGTTTTTAATCCGTTGTCATGATAGTTTGACTTGCCACCATACCTATATATGTTAACGCTAATTAGATATTCAATAATGGGGCACACTTAACAGTCACAGCTATTGCAGCATAGCATTTCACTGCATCTTTTGTGAATTGTTAAGTTTTGTTTAAAATTCATCGTGTTCTAGTCGATGGAGGCGTTGATTTTAATGTCCACCCGGTAAAATATAAAGTCATTATGTTGCTTTTACCGTGTGCAGCAAAGCATCCTAGTTTCCCTAAAGATATTTAATATACATCAAAATTGTATAATATCAAGATTTAAGTCATGATATCTAAAATACCCCAGTTGCAACTAGTTTAGCTTTTCGAGTTGAACAGCCGACAATAAGAGTACGACTTTCTTTATTTTCCTGCTATTGCTCTGTTTATAAAATCATTTTGCATGATGCCATTCCTGCCTTAAGAATTAAAAATACGCCGAAAGGTTGCACATAAGCTTACGCCCGTTTTTCAAGCAATGTTGATTTTAACCGTGAAATTCCAATGTTTCTTTTGGCAAACCGAAAGATCAACTTTTAGAATGCTAGGTTAGATTTATTTTCTGTGTAGATTTGTTTAATACTTCAAACTATTACTCTAAAAATTTATAATATTTTGATTAATTTCATCTCAATTTACATTGAAAGTGAAAGCTGAATGTGACTGTCTACCTAAGAGAACATACATGTACAAAGTTAATCGCTTGTACCAATATCACATTAATGTTCTAAAGAGAACAGTTTACATACTGTAAAGAGACTATTGGCGAATGAATTTAAGCTTTGTTCGTCTTGATACTTCGTTTACAGAATTGGTGGACGATTTGGACTCCACGGTAAAATTTATTTACTCTATGTCAAACAAAATTGTAAACATTGTTACCCTTAAATCTCATAACCTTAATGAGTGTTTAATTATGATTAGTTCAAATAACTATTACGTTTAAGTTCTCTCCTTGTAGCTCCGTCTGTTATCCACTTGCTGCTTGTAAGTTAATACAGTGTTAAATAATATACTGTACTCAAAAACTGTAGTGCCATGTGTTGTTAACGTAATATAATATGAGTAATGTGTGGGAGAAATGCCGCTAAACAATGTATTGCTCTATATGTTTTTGATTAGCTAGCGTACAGTTCATGAATCATCCGTATTAATTTTCGAAATGCCAGAAATACCTGACCACAGGCAAGTCACTAATCAACAGACATACTGGGACACAAATGATACTTTTCAGCTTTGTACCTTGTAATACGATTTATGTTGTAGTTGCACAGTCTTATTCGTACTATCACGCTGTTCGATCAGTCTTAATCTAGTTCACTTGTCATGTTGTAAGGTATGTTTGACCATTGATTGTAACTCACACGCACTGCATACTCACATCACATATGTAGAAAAGATGTCACGGCCAGTGCTTCATGTAGAAAATATAAAACGCACGTATTTCATGTAGCAAAGATACTACCAGACCAGAGAGACTATGGGGTTTTAATTAGGTAGGACACGATGTTTGTTTACATCTCACAAATTTAATTTAATGTTACGAATTACAAAAACAATATACAGGCACATTGCATGTTATATTTTATCTCTGTGTGAACACAATCCAACAGTAATGTTGACTTGTGTTCACAGTGATATGAAATGTATCATTGTGTATGTTTGTGCGCTATTACTGTCTGTACTTTGTTTTATGTAGTATGTAATTGAAAACGTTGTGTTAGACATACAAAACATCGTGCCGCCTAATTGGACTCTATAGTTATTCAGGGTTGGCAGTAACACTCAGCCTTTCATGTTGAAAAGATAACGCACCCAAAGTGTTGCAAGGATTTAAGCATATCCATCTGTTTTGTATGAATAAAAACATAGGTTATTGTCTGTCTACAAGTGGCATTGAACGGGATTTTAGCATGGTATAAAACCAATACTCAATGTCATTTGTTGATTGTTTCATTATCCTAACAGACTTCTATAATAATTACTCTCAGCAGATTTGACGAAGTGGTCAACCAGGCACCAGTCAACAAAACAATGGAGACTCCGAGTTGATAAATCTTAAAGCACACCCAAGCTGTTCGACTTTCAATTTGTTAAAAAGCCTACATGAAGACATCAATTTTGACTTGCGGTCAACGACATAACACCCTCTTCTAACTAAGAAGGATTACGGTTGAAAGTATTCGTCGCGATATCAAGAGGAAATCAAATCTTTAAGCTGATGACGTAAACAGCGTCATCATTAAATCTTAAATCACCATGAAGGTGTCATAGCTTTTGCGTAAATCTTGTTTGACGGCTTTCGTAATGCACGAGAGGATATTTCTAATCTCAAAATCACTGATGTATGAGTATTTGAACGCGTTGAAGCTTTCCGCAAATATTAAAGTAAAACAAATAGAGCTGCTTCATGGTTCCACGTGTATAGGTAAATTTCAAATTCTGATAACACATTGAACTTGTTTAAATGCTGCTATTGGTCTGTTAATTGTCACCCTTCATCCCTTCATTTCTTTGGGATTTTCTTTTAGAAAGAATGTATAATGTGAAATGTAAGATATATAACTGACTAAATAAGTATAAGGATATTTAAATAGATGCTCAAGCTCTCAGTGCAAACTATTGTGTGTTTTTTCAGCAGATTACAGTGCTATCAAAGCAGAGTGGCAATAGAGTTTATATTACTACTAAGCCAGAGTTACTATAGAGTTTGATTTACTACCAAACCGGAGTGACTATAGAGTTTCATTTTTTTACGTCTTGCAGAAGATTTGTTTGTTTTAAATGACATAAAACAGACACCCATAGCGTGCAAGTATATAAAATGATACATTTTATCTCACAGTGAACACAAATTAACACCACTGTCGGATTCAAACACAAAACTGTTTATTTGTGTTCATAGATATAGTGTAACCTTCCATGTGCGCGCGCGCAGTGCCTGTACTGTGTTTGTGTTATTAGTAACAACAACCGTTGTGTGAGAAACGTTGTCCTGCCCAATTGAAAGTCTATAGTCCTTGAGGTTTGGTAGTAACTTGTATATTCATTTGTCACTGAAGCCATGCGTTGTTATTGATCAAAGAAAAGACTTCTGTGATTGTCTTGAACGTGAAGTAAATTAGTAAACACTTGATTTGGTATGCTTAAATCAAGAGCAAAACTACAACTTGACTGTGAACGTGAAGTAAATTAGTAAACACTTGATTTGGTATGCTTAAATCAAGAGCAAAACTACAACTTGACTGTGAACGTGAAGTAAATTAGTAAACACTTGATTTGCTATGCTTAAATCAAGAGCAAAACTACTTGACTGTGTGCGTCATAGTTGTACCCTTTATAAACACATGTAAACAACAGAATGTGATTATGGTAATGCTTAAAGTCCTGTATTTGTATCCGCTTTCAGTAAAGAGCGTGAGGGTAATTGACGGAGATTACTTCTCCAAGGACTAATCTATACCTTAGGTAGTTTACCTGATGATGTTGAAGTCGCTGTCTTTGAACCTCATCACAGGCTAAATCCAATTTTTTCTCGGCAGCATAAAAGAAATGAAAGAACATGATCTTTTTAGTGGAAATTGGCCACGCTAGAAAAAAAAAACTGATATCAAAATGTTCATCTCAAGGTCATTTCAAATATACTAACTGAGGTGAGTCACCGTGGTTGGTTACCATGGTTATCAAGTGACCTGAAGAATGAAAATAGTGTACTAGCACAATTATCAAAAGTATGCAATTTATTGCATACATGGAAAACATTCGTCAGTAAATGTTTAAGTGACAGGATAATTATCTTAACAGTGTTCTTGCCAAAATGGGAGTGGTCCGTACATCCCGAGCGAAGGAGAGGGAGAGGAAGAGGGAGAGGGAGATGGAGATGGAAAGGGGGAGAGAGAGAGAGAGAGAGAGAGAGAGATAGAGAGAGAGAGAGAGAGAGAGAGAGAGAGAGAGAGAGAGAGAGAGATAGGGGGGGTAAAGGGGAGAAGGGGGGGACAATCAGACAGGCAGACAGACATGTTGATGATGCTGGTACATATATAGAAATTCAAAGAGCGATTAGGATGGAGAAGGAATCACAGTAATCAGGACAATTAACTGAAAGACATCGCATGGGCAAGTTTGCGCAGAGTTACATATATATAAAATATTAGTACGTAATTAAGTCTATCACGACGATTGCTTGCGTTTTCTTTCTAGCCCATTTCTTCATATGTGTATCACCAATCCTCGTTAACTGTTTTGAGGTTTGTACATATTCCGATACATCTGTCATCGTGCTATGTTCGAAGGATCTTTAGCATTTTTTTTCAATTTTAAAAGCGGCTGTCGCAGTTGCAGCTAAGTCTACCAGTCAGACAAATTGTCAATACTTCATCCTAAAAAAATATAGGTTGACAATTAAAACAGCTGGTTGATTGAAATACCTTGTATAATAGAAGATTCGTCAACCCGGGTATTAAAATACTTTATAATAATATACGTCAATAACACCACCTGCTTAGCAACAAATTCGAAAATAATGTGATGGGCGTGGTCAAATATATCGGATTTCAAAATATTCACTTTCATTTATGCAGTAGACATTTATTTAATATTCTTACACACTGCGAATATCCATAAATATCATTATTTCAGTTATTAATCTTTGTTTCGATCATCACAATAGTATCCAATCCTATCTAGACTTCATTGCGTATTTGATTTTCTTGTGTTACACATTCTGTTCCATATTAGAACTCTCGTCGTATGTTATATCTCCTTGATGTGTCTGTTTTTAGTATTAGTGGTTTACCTCAGAGCATGAACATGAATTTATTTATGGATGCATTGATTTGAATAAACACATGAATAAATAATAACGAAATAAAATAACAAGTGGTTCATGATATTATTTATGGAACAAATAATTAATAATAAGTAAATACATATAACATTATATACAACTAGACCCTTAGTTTATCCTAAGACGTTGTGAGATTTCACTCCATCATATATGGTTTTGTCTCACACACCAAAATGCTAAGCATTTGTGAGGAATGTATTAGCTAGGCACACCTATGTTCAATAATATGAAGGGAACTTATGTATTATTTGCTATAGTTTTTCTTGATGCTACGCATGCATATTATGTTTAAGCTGTTATGTATTCATATTTGACAGTTCACTTCATTTCGTGTCACATTAATTATCCTAACCTGAAGGTTGTCTACTAAATCAAACTATGTACTCAGAGAAAGTAATTTACATAAGTAAGCCTTATCTGAATCGGTTAGGGAATAAATAATCCCTGTATATTACAGTTCTTAAATACGATTCATCAATTATCGAACAATAAATCTTAATCTTGTGGCTTAGTCAGTGATCATGAACCATGATGGTAGATTTAAAATGTCAATGAAAAGACACATATCGTGCAATGTTAGGTTCAAAATTCAATTCCGTTATCAGAAAATACTAAAGATTCACCAGGGATATAGATAAAAAGAAGTAGCGGCTTAAACGTGTACAAAGTTTTTTATTGTTAACACTGGTAATGAGCTCTATGGACAAGTAATTACTCAGCATAAAACCCTTGAGCATTCACCTAATGATCGTAAAGTTTCCAAAAAGAGCGAGTTACTGATTCGAAAAAACAACGATTATATAGCTGATTTATAGATGATATATTGTCTGATGCACCTGTGGTTAGAATGTTTTCATTGTATGGCCAAAGGTGAGTGAATATGTGAAAGACTTTATTGTTCTAAGTATGAATGACACACAAAGCCTGCAATGACAGGAGGAATTACACATTCAATTTGAACTCATCCCGTGATACAACACTCTCGTTCTATTTACCATATGCTTTAAAATAGTATAACGGACAAATTTGCCAAGACTGACACATTATTCGCAGTACTGTTGTGTAAAGTAAATTCATTTTTACCTTTTTAACTATTTACACCTCCTTACGAGATATAGAAGGCTCCCCATACATACCATTATATTGTGGCATCTTCAGAAGATCGTTGCAAGACGTTCTTTCGTTCTTTTTTTTTATCATCATATACTAGTTTTGACAAGTGGTTGAAATTGTCTGTAGAGATTGGCGTGAATAATTAGAAAAAAACTCTTCATCAAATATTTCGAGTATTCTCGCGATGAACTTTAATACGACTATCAAGTCTGCATTCAGTTGCCCCATGTTGAACTATCCTGTAATAGTATGTACAATGACAACTATAATGGTTTGTATTTGTTATAGTGTGTTTTGTTAAATCCCATTAAGGCAAGGTAAGAATTGTTTGACGTTAGTTAAGTTTGGAACATCACTGATGAAGTTCATCTCAATAAGACGTTTGACTCCAGTTTTTAAACGCAATAAATGTCTCCAATTAGTTTGGTTGAAAGTTCTTTTATCCTTTTAGATCGAAATTGGTCGATTGTGAATATGTATTCATTGTGTTGAAATTGATTATTAACAGTGCGGTTAATATCCTCTGTGAAATTATGCCTTGTACTTTCTTTTCGATTTCGTTTGCTCACATTCCCTGACATCTACATTATTTGGACAATATTTAGAAATAACATAACACAGTCGATTTCTACATAAATGCTGACCTCTAGGCCATTCTTTCATCTTCTAATTACTTACTAAAAATGTGCATTGCATCCTTTATAGTCATATTTACACCCTTTGTTAAAGTTGATAGAATGTTTTTGTAATCATCACTAAAGAGTAAACTCGGATGCCCCTTTTTAGATGTGTTAATCCCCAGACCACTATAGAGGCCACTTTATAGTGGTCTGAAGTTAATCGTTGCCCCAGTCCAACAGAGTGTACTTTTTTCTTTAACTAATTGCAGCATTAACTGATAGATACTATCCATCAACGCGATTTGCTAATGGGTCGAACCCTGTGACGGATAACTGTGGATATTCTAGCTTGTAAACGAATCATCCCATAGCGTACATGTGAGTATTTTAAGAGCAGCGTATTCAAGTTCTTCTTTCTTGGAGAGTGTAGATGTATTGAATAAGAATCCCCAATAGGTTATAAGATGTAGATAGTTCATCCACATTATGGCAGATGTCATCGCTAATGGAATGCTTGTATCTTCAATGTGTCGTCAAGCATCAGTTAGTCTGTTTCCATGGTAACGCTCAGCATTCACATTATGTATCGAATGTCACCCTGATATTGAATACATACAAGGTGATGTATTTTATTAAGCAAATTTCATTTTTATCATTCAATAATTGTTATTCGCTTTTCTTATTCATAAATGGTACTAAAATGATATTTCTTAATGTATGCTTGATTGCATTATCCGTTCGGTTTTAATGTTGTGTACATTCTTTGTCTGTACACAGTAGCAGTTGTAAACTAAAGAAGACATTTCACGTGAACTTCAGTTGGCCTGCGAATGTTTTGCTGTTGCTGTGTGCTATTGAGGACATGCCTTCATTATTCCAAATCAATAGACAGGAATTCCGATAAGCATTACTTTTCTTGTAGGCATCGTCGTACGTTGTAACGAATTACGTAGTTGTAAATCAATTTTTACATTACCATATGTACCCTTACACAGTTCTCATTTGCAAACTTTAATAATACCTGAGTATAAATCAATTATGTATACCGTAGCTTGTAGAAAAGTGCTATTGACCAATAAAATCATTCAAGGAAGACACAATTCATGTTAAAAGAAGAGTAAATGTAATAACAGACATGTACATTTTAGTCGTCTCATCCTATCTACGTCGAAAAGCTGAATGCAAGCGTTCCCAATAAAATGATCTACGCACTCAAGTTTGTATACTCTTTTTATATCAATGCCACAAGGGTATGATGAAGTAAAGTGAAAATACCGACATTCTGTCAGATTTAAGTTTAAGAACCATGAAAGTGTGTTTATTGTAATGTATCTCCTGAACAAGTTAAAAATACCAATGAATCGCTGTCTCATCTAGTTAACTGTTACATTGGGTCACAGACAAACTTTGAAGGTTAAGTGTCAATAACCTGATAAGAAGTATTCGTATTGACAGCTTATAATGCCACCGATTGTGTTATCTTACGAGTAATTTACTCATTGTGAAATATCAAATATTGCCTAAATAATACAAATCAAGTTGAGTTTTTAACTAATACCTGTGCTCATATGGTGGTATACATTTTTGCTGACAATTCTGTACATGTCCGTTGAAAGCAATTTTAGGTGATATGGCGAATGTACACACAGGCCACAGGCGGACTGCCCTATGGACTGACGGGCAGACAGACAGACAGACAGACAGACAGACAGACAGACGGTCGGATGGACGGACGGAGTACAACTAAACACACTCCACTACAGCCTCAGTGGGTTGATACGAATTTATGTTACATATCGAATAGTCTACCTTTGACGTATCATGCAATGACGGGTATTAGTGCCGTAATTTGGCAAACCGTACATGGAAGCAATGATATATCGTCGGTCACAGTCACTGCTTATCTTTAATCGTCAGTACCAATGTATTATCGCAATGAGCTGTACATTGTAATTAAAATTATACGAAATTGAATATTTTATGGTAAAAAAAAGATCAATTAGAACCTATACGTAGCTTGCATATATAAATTCACTTAGATTTATAAATGTATGTATGACATCAAAGGATTGTTTTATAATAATTAATCTATTTTGATTAGAGTAACCTGGATAGCAAGTACCTCGACGTTATCATCCAAAGGCGCGATTTCTTTAACACTTGTCTGAGTGATTTGCATATTACGTATTTCCCTCTCACCGGCCCCGAACACTAGCAGTAAGATACTTCTTATAGATGACACCCTCTACGTGTTTCCTAGGCAACAGGTTGTTGGCTCTGTTAGGCGCATACAATTTAATAGACCACCCCCTGTATTGACACGGATCATAACAGAGTCGCCGAATTGTAAACCCGTGCTGTCAGAAAATTAATTCTTGCGGACATAGTGAATGAAAAAATGTTATCGGTTATTGCAATCTCGGTGGATTTTCCGCATTGTTGAGTTCATTTGCGATGGCATTAAGGAGACTGGGGCAGATTAACTTTCCGCATCGACTGTCGGGAAATGTATCCAATCCATCCAATTGTTTGTATTTGCGGTCCAATAAATTGGCTGACTTAACCTTTTTAACTCCAAGACAACATTGAACTTCCTAAACATTCGATTTATTTCGTTAACGTTTCTATTTCCAGATTAGTATTCGTTGTATAAATTAAAAAAAACCCTGCGCAGTTTAATGAAAAAAATAAAAAATGGAATGTATGTATGTATGTATGTATGTATGTATGTATGTATGTATGTATGTATGTATGTATGTATGTATGTATGTATGTATGCATGCATGCATGTATGTATGTATGTATGTATGTATGTATGTATGTATGTATGTATGTATGTATGTATGTATGTATTTTTGCATGTATGTATGCATGTGTGCGTACGCACGCATGCACGCACTTATCAACATCGTATGTATGTATGTATGTATGTATGTATGTATGTATGTATGTATGTATGTATGTATGTATGTAAGATTTATGTATTGTTGATCGCACGATGTGTGCAAATGTTTGGCAAGTTGTAACAACAAAATGCAAATGTGTGTGAGATCACGTGCGATTTGAATAAGAACTAAAATGTTTCATCTTGCAGCTGTACGTGGAAATGCTCTGTACAGCTTTATTCCACCATGCGAGCTTAAAATCACTGTCGGTATAAATATATTATTGGCAGACTGTCATTGAATTACATAATTTGACAAATTACATTAACGTTGCAGTCGGTGATTCATTTGATGTCCCCTCGGGCTAATGACGTCAATGTTTTTACATTAGAACAGTTACGTAGACTTTAATCTACTAAGGGGTGAGATCAATAGTTCAATGTAGGATAAATAAATGTAAATATTTGAATTTATGGCTGTCAAGCTGATATATATAGAACTAGATCGTTTCGCTTTGATATAGGGTTTATTCATTACCAAAATTATGAAATAATTCTGAGGAGTAAAATAAAATAATTTTCGACTCGGTGAAATCATAGTGTGTATGTACATGTGCTGTTATCAGGTACTAACTGCAATATCAGACGCAAACACAGGCGTTGGGGGCGGCCTTTCGACTAGCCATTATACTCATGATGAGGTTTGGTTAATTCGCATTTTTTTGCAAATGGGAGGGGACGGGGGTTAACGTGAAAGCCTTTATTATCACTGTCACAACAGCTGTTACAATAGTTGTCAGTTTTTGGTAGTCATGGCGACGTTTCAATACAAAGTCTACTGTATTTTTCAAATTAATCCAATATAATAAAAGTCTACTGTATTTTTCAAATTTATCCAATATAATAAATTTAAATTGTCGTCAGTAGTTAATAACGACACCCAACGTTATGTGTACATAGACACATTTAGATGTACAAAGTAGAATGGTTCATACAGTATGTCAGTCATTGTATAGTGCCCATTGATGTATACAAAAATAACGCAAAGTGTTTTTTTTTCTCGTTTACCTTTCAAGATACGTAAATATACATATGAAATGGTCGAAGACCAACGAAGACTGTACATTTCTATGAAGCAATATCATTCTACTAATCCACTGTGACAATATAATTTTACGTCTTAATGAAATACTGTAGGTACATTGTAAGACTGTGTGAAATGCTGTATGACATTCAACCTAATCTTTCATCTTGATCAATACATCTTTCCGTCCCTCTAGCTCTATCTGTCTGTCTCTCTTTCTGTCTCTCTGTGTTTGCATTTCTGCCTGACACTGTTTCTCTCCGTCTGCCTCGCTCTCTGTCGGTCGGTCGGTCGGTCTGTCTGTCTGTCTGTCTGTCTGTCTGTCTGTCTGTCTGTCTGTCTGTCTGTCTGTCTGTCTGTCTGTCTGTCTGTCTGTCTTTCTCTCCCCCTCTCTCTCCTCTCCCTCCTCTCTCTCTCTCCCTCTCTCTCTCTCTCTCTCTCTCTCTCTCTCTCTCTCTCTCTCTCTCTCTCTCTCTCTCTCTCTCTCTCTCTCTCTCTCTCTCTCTCAGTACTTAAGGATATTAATTGTAGATACCAGTGTACTGAATCAATTACAATTAACTTTGGCAAAACAAAGCCTAACACCAAAGCTTTGATATTGAAGAAGGTAGCAATATTTATTGTCCGACGCCCATAAACCACAGCAATCTTGCGAAAAACCTATATGACACGACAATAAATACGACACGCAAATACTAGTAGATTTCGTACATGAAAAATAGTTCATAAAGATATACATACAACAAACTACACGTGCTGTTGCAACTATTGATAACAAATTATGTATTCTGACACATACAGCGTCATTCAACTTGTAGTTAAGAAAGAGCCTTCAATAATGTACGCCCTACAGTGCTGTGCCTATACGGTGTCATGTTTACTGTGGAATGAAAGTCACCTATAGTTTTTTCGCATTAGTTACGTGATTTTTTCTAACATCTTTTGGAATCTTGCTATGTTTGAAAGATCGTAGACACGTGGTGTTATACTTATAATCTTTCTCAATTGACCAAGTGCAGATTACGATATACAGGAGAATTAATTATTGAAATTGCCTTAGTGTTTTTCTAACAAAAACACATCTAGAGACACAACACAGACAGCACGATTCTTTACCCAATCACACTGAAAAGTGACAAAGCATTGCCAGAATCAATGTCCATGTACATGTACAAAATGTTCTTGAAAGCGAATCCCAAATTTTCACTGGCATCGTCAGGGGTGTAGTAATGGGTTATTGTCACGTGTCTCGGAAGAGACGTCGAAGAGCCTGACAGAAGCAGCTGAAATGGCGAAACCACTTACACTTCGTCATTAGATGCAATACAGAATGACGTAACTCCAAATCTAAAATTGATTTGTGTACGATCACCACTGCACTTTAAAGAATATAGCAAATTAGATAAATAAACATGTTCTAATGTTATAAATAAATTGTTCATTATAAACCCACATTTCTCCGCTCTTCAAGATCTGTCATTGTACTTGAAAGTTACTAAATCTAATAATCTATTCATATTGGGTGGTACACATAAATGTTTGAGTATTCCTTCTCCCCTTATCATAGTATCGACATGGACTCAATTGGGAAGACTATCGTCGGACCATAACCATATCGAGGCTGTTGTATATGACATACTTTTGTAATCCGTGGATTCGTTTCAGCCGTTTCTAGGGAAACTTGAAATATATATTAGTATACCACTTTGCAACATTGTCGTAAATCAATGTTCATTCCTACAACCGAACAAATATTCTGGTTTATTGGTCACTTACATCCTTAATAGCAGAGCCACTTTGGTCCGTATCTAGTATGTGAAGATTCTGGTTTGTGGTTCCTGCTACAACTTCACCACCTCGACAACATTTGCATGTAGCGTTCATTATTTTCTTCAGATATGTTTTGAATGTTTCGCTCATCTTATGGTAGACTATAGGATTGAAACAGCTATTGCTGTAAGCAATCAAACGAATGGTGGCGAAAACTTGATATGTCCAATCCGCTCTCCTGCTTGACAAATATTGAAAGTTGTAGGTGAAGTCCTTGACAACATTCCACAGAAAAAGAGGACCCCAACATACAGCAAATAGAGCTAAGATAACGACCAGCATTTTTATTAGTTTCTTCTTTTGTTTTATTGAGTGGTCAGCATTGATGATAATGGTGTCTCCTATTTGTTTACGAGTCCATAGTCGGTGTCCAATACGTCCGTATGAACTAACCATCAAAGCAAGCGGGAGAACCCAGAGAACAGTAAGTAGATATATGGAGTAGATTTGTGTACCAACAGTTATGAATGTCTCGCTACTTGCTCCTGGGATCTGTGTATTGGTCCTCCACACTTCGACGCAAGTTGTGTAGATATCGAGAGTTGTGGAGTCGCAGACTTTTCGCGTTGTAAGTACGAAGATCTGAGGAGACATCATAGCTACTGACACCAGCCAAATCCCCGAGAGTATAGTCACCGCTCTACGACTGGTATGGATGTATTTGGCTTTCAGTGGATATATGATTGCTATGTAACGATCGGCAGCGATCGCAGTTAGGGTCAGTACACTCGTGGACACCGATAGAGTTTGAACAAATCTGGTTATTTTACACATATCTTCACCGAAAGGCCAGTTTGTAGTAACGCTGTAAAGTGCATCAAAAGGGAGAGAAAAGAAGGTGATCATGAGATCGGAGACAGCGAGTGATACCAGGTACATATTTGTAATCGTTCTCATTCGACGGAACTTCAGCATTATTGTTATCACGGCGATGTTACCGAAAACAGAAAGAACAAACACAAGAAGATACAAGAAGACAATAACGGCGGTAAACACAGTTGAGAAATGTGGAAAAGAACCCTTTGGAAGATGTCGACAAGGTCCGTAAATGAGTTCAAGTGCGTGTTGAATCCTAACACACATTTCAGTAGTGTATATCAACGAACAGTTTTCACGTAAGTCAGCAACCTGAGATTCGGAGAGATTTAGGGTTCTGAAATGTTCTTCCAAGGGATCAGAAGCCGCCATTTGAAATGACTTGAGCGACTTGGCTTCTCAAACAGACGAACCAACTTCAAAGTTACGCGAACTCGAAGTAAAATATATGATATCAACGGTGATGACGAGTTTCGGCTGTCTTGCTTTGAAATGAAAACTTGTACCCTCTTGTTCACATTTTATAGAGAATAGTAAAGTACCTAACATGTCAATAACTTTCTTTACAAGTATTGGATTAGCACGGTACTTGACCAAGCACTGGCAACGTTGAGTGATACAATTAAGTTTGTCGAATAAATTAATTGCCTTCAAGTATTAGCACACAGGGTTAGTAATTTTAGTATTTGAGGAAAATAAAACACATTCTTTGACGTAAACGTTGTTTCCGACATTTCGAAAGTCGGGTAATGATCGCAAAAACAACTGCGTTGCAGTCAAGATGTCTGGCGTCATCACTCTGAAAAACAAGGGTGGGTGAATTTTGTTGTGATTTTCTCGGATTATTCAACTTATGCCATCGGTGACTCTGATTCGAGGAAATTAATATTGTGAGGTACAAAAGAACTGGATTATTTTGATTCATAGCAATACGAACATAATTTGTTCTAACCCGGTTCTGAGGTAATGTTATTAATGTTATGGTTTAAATTAAAATTCTAATACTAACATGGTAAGGTCATAAAACATCAATATTCTACTAACACATATCTAATAGTGTCTTACTTAATGTCATGTGTACTAGTATTACGGTAGGGGAGGTGGTAGGGTAATAGTGTGCGAATCAGCATTATAGCAATGTGGTCGTTTTTCAGAAGTAATTGTTGATACACTGTGTCATACTCATTTTCAAAGGCAAACAGAAATCATTTAAACCATACAGTTGGTCCTCCTTAAACGATTTCCGCCAATTATATTCCTTCCACTTCGTACAGATCAAAGACGAATGCCAAACCCGACGCCAGTGGTTTACATTGTCATACTACTAGATTTTTAGTCGTTATTAAATAGAACGAAATCACCGTCGAGTTCGTCCCCCAAACACCTCTTGGATACAAGTTTGGACATGTTTGAAATGTTAACATGTCGTGCTGGATGTAAGAACACTTGTGTGCATGTACTGTTGCACATAAGCAGGCAGGCAAGCAAGCAAGCAAGCAAAGAAAGAAAGAAAGAAAGAAAGAAAGAAAGAAAGAAAGAAAGAAAGAAAGAAAGAAAGAAAGAAAGAAAGAAAGAAACGAACAAACACACACACACAAACAAACAAACAAACAAACACACACACACACACACGTACGTGCGTACATTGTATATACATACATACATACATACATACATACATACATACATACATACATACATACATACATACATACATACATACATACATACATACATACATACATACATACATACATACATACATACATACATACATACACAAATAAGCACGAACGTTTAAAGTTTCATTTTCATACTTTTTCCCCTATAATGGCATATATAAGATTTCTTTCATTTTGATCTTATTTTTAAAGAAAAATGTTTCAGTACGCTTATAGTCATTTTGTTTATCTTTCTTTCGTTTATTTTTAAACGACACTGGAATGAATTATACACATTTAGAATAGCCACAAATCATAGATATACAACTTCAAGTTAGGATTTACATGTCTACTTAGTACAATATCTTCAATACAGCACTACTAACATGTGTTCACAGTCGTTCAAGTACGAGTCAACACATGTAGGCCTTCAGCCAGCTTACCGCAGAATCAAGGTTATATCGTCAGATACGGTAAAACAAACCCGTCAGATCAGTGCGACGGAGCAGCTGTTGAAGGCCTGTGGTAATCAATATTTACATATTTGAAGGTCGCCATCTACGGCTACAATGAATTATCTACTTGTTTTTATGTCTTTCTTTTGGTGATCTGACAAGTAAATGTTTACAGTCGACGAAAAGTATCCATACACTCCTTTAACAATCAAGAAAATTATAAAGTAAATGTAATTGTGTCGGCTCTGACTTCTCCTTTTTGGTATCACCGTCAGTTACGTAATAAGCGTTCTACATTAAATCACGCTGTATCTCTCTCTCTCTCTCTCTCTCTCTCTCTCTCTCTCTCTCTCTCTTTATCTCTCTCTCTCCTTATCTCTCTCCCTCTCTCTCTCTCGCTCTCCCTGTCTGCCAGCCTGTCTGCCTATCTGCTTGTCTGTCTGTCTGTCTGTCTGTCTGTCTGTCTGTCTGTCTGTCTGTCTGTCTGTCTGTCTGTCTGTCTGTCTACATGTCCCTGATTTTGTTTCCGTATATCTGTCTTTAACTGTCTGTCTGTGTATCTCTCTTTCTCTCCTTCTTTATCTCTCTCACACACTATTTTCATGCTCGTTATATGAGAAATAAAATGTGAATTCGAAATTTTAATTAGTGAAAACTTGACAACAACGTGAAATCTCTCTACTGTAATTATAGTAATATAGTGTAATCGAATACATTCCATTCTAGACCGGCCCTTCTTTTCTGAACAAATACTGCCTTGTTGACCATCTTTTGAAATTAATACCCATGTGATCAATATTCGTATGGTTCTGGATATACGGCAGATGTTCTTATTCTCGTGTGGTGCTTGTGTAGGTGTATGTGTGTTTGTGTTGTCACAACCCCTGACAACAACATTAAATCTGAGTTCACGGAGTCAACAAGTCTTTTTTCGACTTTATGTTCACGGAGTCCACCTCATATAAAACACTGTATGTCATTTAGCATCGTATTTAATCACTAATGGAAGCCCCAGATCCAAATAATACGTATTTATCAATTGATATCTCCTACCATCTGTTCGAACAGACAGTAGATGTCCTTAGGTGATGATACGATATCACCACCCCTGGTATCATCTGCTCATTGCACTGTTAATGATCGACTTGGGGCCAACTATTAGCCACCCCATAATATTTAAAGGCTAACTTGATCTAGATTAAGTTCGCCTACTTGTTTTCAGATTTATTTGTATAGCCTTTCAAAATCGTTGTTATGATGTCTCCTGTGTGAGTGATATAGCTATTATCAATGAGTTAATGACCAGAATCTACTTATAAAGAAGCAATTTTAAGGGTGTGGTTTTGTAAATGATGAATGAACACATCTTTTTTATACAATTTAAAATACAGGACGGAGTATTCCCTAATCAACTGAAAGCCTTATCTAGCACGCCATCGGCGATATTCTGATTAATTTCTTCACCTCATATAGTTAAATCTATAGTTGTGACAAAACTATGTCTTAAGCATTTTTTTAATAAAGAAGAGTATCTAATGTTTCAGTTTTCTACCCTATTTATAGTTATACTCAGGCTCGTCAAAATAGTGTGATCTGACTAATTTTGGATTCATTTCAGCTCCCAAGACAACCACTAAGTACAACGAACATGACTACGCACTTTGTACATTGCACTCAAGACCACGCGTATACGTGTAGACAGACAGGGACCGTGCATTCACACATAAATACACACTAACACACACACATTTGATAACTGTAGATATAACCTCACTTTTTATTACGAAATAATTAACATAATTATTGCTGTGTTTCAAAGAATTAAATATAGAACATGTTTTTAATTTTGAAAGGTATTAACAATTTTATGAAAAGAAACGCATTACTGTGAAATTACAAATCCCTAGTAGTTGCATCCTTCCACTCGTACCATACCACCATCTGACCATAAAACGTCCCGGCAATCCTGTTCCACGCGTCAATTTTTGAAAGGTGTTCGTCTCGTGATGACTACCATCCCTTACGCCGTATTGACAGCGAGGCTGATGGTTTCCTCAATCGAACATCAACCTCAGTGTTAATACGGGGTAAAAGATGAAGCAACTCGACTTGACTTGAATATCACGTGATGTATTTACCAGGGAGTCAATTATCTGAGGAAGAAAAATACATCAAAATTAAATAATTAGCATGAAATTGTTTGATTTTTGTAATGAGAGAACCCTTTAAACTTCCGTTTTGAAGTTGAAGAATATAGGTGAACATTAACTTAAGAACATTTCTATAATTTCAAAATAAAACCCAGTAACACTGGATAATTAATATTGTCGATGGTGTGGAATACACAGAGTATATAGGGACAAGAAAAGTACCAATATGGCTAACGTTGTACATAGTGTGAGAAACAAAGGCTGGTGACAAAATGAACACTTAATTATCGGTCATAACAAATAATTGATTAGAAGATGGTAGATTAAACATCAGTAAAATATCGACGTGAGAATAGCATGCTCTGTGAAGATGTTGATTTTTCATCTAGTGGTTTTATGCTCGTAGAAAAATAATGACCATTCATAGTAGCATGTGAGGTAACGTTCCTCTTTTTTCTATGGAAATCAATAGTTATGACGTTATATGCAGTTTTTATGACCAGTACCGCAAACCTCTGAATGAAAAAGTGTATATAATTGTCAAAAATAATGTTTCAACAGTCTGCCTTATTCCCTGTACGTCCGATCAATGATTTTCTATACTACCTGCATTTTAAACTATCCGATCACATGATACGTGTATAAAAAGTTTTAACAGTAATGAAGAATACTCAAGAACTGACGAATGTAATAGCAAGACAACTCACATCGTGTAAAAAAACAAGTACGACCGAGCTCGTTTGGAGGCACCACTGGTACGACCGAGCTCGTTTGGCGGCACCACTGGTTTGACAGAAAACTGACGACGAATATATACCCCGTTTTCTTCCATTATCATGTTGCCAAGGTTACAAAACTAAACGATGTGAGGTTCAAGGCTTCCTACGTCGCGGATTAAAACATATCTAATCTCATGTTTGTTTATGTCATACCTATATCACGTTCATACTTTTCGGAAGCATTTGATTTTTAAAATAACATGTATACATGATGATAAATATATGCGACATATCTTTCAGGGTTAAACCAACAATTTTCAAGGATCGACCGATATATCTTTATAGGTGTGCGCGGAGAACGTTACTAAGGAACTGTTTTTGTTCTATCGATAAGCTTACAGTTAAAATTTCACGTAAGGAAAAATGTTGTAATTTTTTTTGCGGCGGATAGAGAAGCGAGTATCTTGACGAGGAATGAAAGAATGAAGCAACACAATTATGTTAATGACTTTAGATATCAAATAGTCTGTGACTGTTAAATGCATGTACCGTTTCGTCATTATTTAAACTAACGGTGGCATCATCGCCTGTACTAACCCGTGTCAAGAGATAAGAGAATGCAGGCTTCAGGATTGTTTGTGTAACTAAGTTTATCATCTATTGAGCATGCGCAAAGTGTACCCTGACCTACCTCATGGATCTTTTAGATTCATTATTATTATGAAAATATATTTCAAGTTAATGTAGTCATTCTTCTCTTTAAGTCAAATTTAGCAACTGAATGTTTTAATTAAAAACAACCTAAAACTAGTATCCTTGCAAATAAACACTTATTATAATAACTCACAGAAGTGTAATAATTAAAACGTTTGTAATAATTTAAATACACGCGTTTACATATTGGCATTTATATCTGAAAACTAACAAGTTGGCTATTTCAGTCAGCTTGGGCAAACTTTTGTATTTGGTTTACAATTTAATAAGCTTATTTTAACATCCAAGTCATATATATTATAAATATTCTTAGTGTTTGCAGAACAGAAGTAAATGTTAAACAACAGAGTTTTTAATATATCAGTTGAGCTGAGATATGGAACAAATTACCAGGCAATGTGGTATATCATCATCAACTGTACGGATGTTTGAAAGTCGTCTAGAAAATCTGTGGGGAAAACCAACCCGTGTATTATGATTATAAGGAAAACTATTGAAACTTCACTATATAGAGACTGTAGTACACAGGAATATCATGACTAAGTTAGCACAGAGTTGAGTGTACAGGTCAGATATGATACTTCACTATATAGAGACTGTAGTACATAGGAACCTCATGACTAAGTTAGCACAGAGCTGACAGTAGAGGCCAGATAGGACACTTCACTATATTGAGACTGTACGATGTAGTACATAGGAACCTCATGACTAAGTTAGCAGAGCTGAGAGTACAGACCAGATATGATACTTCACTATCTATATTGAGACTGTAGTACATAGGAACCTCATGTCTAAATACGCACAGATCTAGAGCTGACAGTAGAGGCCAGATAGGCCTAAAGTCAGAATGAATCTACGAATCTATAAAAAAAATCATATGATATACTAGCCATAGCAACTCAGTATTAACTTTGACAAAATACGCACTAAAAAGTAAACTCTTGGTTCTGATTATTTGCAATGACACTATAAGATAACTGAACTGAGTAAAATATGTCGTGCATTCTTTGAGTTCTATCTTTTGATCTGTATGGCGTGTAAGTGATAATGCACCATGTCACAGTGGAATCAGGCCATGTTCTACAATTAAAATCACGAAACCTGAAACAAAACGACGTCTGGCTCGACTAAAATGTTGCTAACACTGCTACATTTTATCATCTGGCTCAACAAAAATCTTACCAAGATTGTACATTTTATCGTCTGGCTCAAAAAATCTTACTAACACTTCTACATTTTATCATTTGGCTCAACAAATATCTTACTAACACTGCTGCATTTTATTGTTTGGCTCAACAA
Source organism: Glandiceps talaboti (assembly GCF_964340395.1). Lineage (NCBI taxonomy): Eukaryota > Metazoa > Hemichordata > Enteropneusta > Spengelidae > Glandiceps > Glandiceps talaboti. The sequence continues at coordinate 2,201,723 of NC_135570.1, read as the reverse complement.
AAATCTTACTAGCATTGCTATATTTAATCACCTGGTTCACTAAATATCTTACAGATATAAAACATAGCAATTATGTTAGAAAGATTTTGTTCAACCAAGCAGTAAAATGAAGCACTGCTAATAAATTTTGTGTAGACGACAAAATGTACATGACTGTACAACTGTTAGTAAGATTTTTGTCCATCCAGACGACCTTTTGTTTCATGTTTTGTGACTTTGATTGTAGAACATGTCATTGTGTTTGTAATATGTATACCTACATCATAGACAACCAAAAGTGGAATTAATTAGTTTAAGATCCAACTTGAATATATGGAAAAATTCATTTTAAACTTACAGTCGTTTTTCATCCCTGAATAATCGTAGAAAACAAAGTTTGGAATAAATTCATTATGTATTGGCTATAGATTATAGGATGTATATGAGACACTACTTACAGAGCTAGGTGATAGATTCGTTACCTCTTTACCGGCTGAATGTCAAATGATGCTAGTTTTATATGTTAAAGATTTGTAGTAACGCGCCACTTCAGTTGGGCGCGAAATGTGTGATCAGACGATATGCGGCCAGAAGCAGACTTTGTACATTTTAAAGTATAGTATCTTATCGCATAGTACAGTGTTTGTATGGAAGCTGTGCAAGGTAACGTATTAATTGATATCCATCACGATGCTAACTTAGTTCGTACTGATAAAATGTCACACCCGATGAAGACTATTCGCCTCTCGACTCTGGTTTTCCAAGGTCCATCTTATGGTTCATTGTCATGCATGTCATAGCTTTAATTGTATTCGTATATACTTGACGTATCTTACAGATTACTGAATTGTTCTGCTTTTCATCCGATATTATTTGTCAATTTGTGTCGTAAATCTATATTTTCTTTAATATTAACAATGGATCTATATGATTGCATGGGTGGAGTTCTGGTACCGTGAATAGCGTGGTACCGTGTCAAACATTGAGATACATTTTGTATTGGATTGGGTCAAAGGTGAACTACAGCTTGAATTCTGTGGATACAATTGTGATACATTGATGTGTGGTTAATTAATGTTTTATTGGTCAAACCATAACTGTTGATCCATGCTGCGCCTAGTACCGTGTATCATCACTTCGGTGTATCGTAGTACCGGTACTACAAGCAGATGACATACAAAATTGGAAGTTTGGTTTTTGAACTTCCACACCTCTAGAATACATAACAACTAAACTTATTCACATTAGCTTTTAATAATTTCATATCGCATATAAAATAATATAAACTCAGATTAAAGTATAATTATTGTCATAGTTGTGTAGTAAAGTAGCCTAGTTTGGATAAATATCTAATTTTTTATTTACTTTAGGACATTTCATTTTAATGCGGAGAGATTCTTACAATTACAACTTGAAGACAAACTATGGGATAGCATAAGCTATATTTTTTAAAGGTTTTAAAAATAGCGTAACTTAAATTGATATAAAATGTAATTTAGAATAAAGGACTAACTTGTCTGAATCCCACGTGTTTCGTCTTTGCTGACATTGTCACATTCATACCTTATCAACAGAATATATAATTAAGCATATAATGGAGGCTCATCAGCCTGAGATTGACCTTAAATCACCTCTAATAAATGACCTGAGGAGGGACCACACCTGACCAAAGTCGATTCTTCTACTAACACACTGATTTGCTGATTTACTTGTTAAAGCTGGGTTTATTTTCAAAACTAACTGTATATTGACACCTGTTGTTAACATACACTGGCCAATTCTTATTTGACCATTTTTTGAATGAAAGAGCCCCCCCCCCCCCCCCTCAGTCAATGAACAATCATGGCCAAATATGTCCTATAACGCTAGATTCATAATGTACTATACTATACTACTGTACTGACCAATCCTGTATAACAATATTTTGCTCTAACAAAAATACCTTTCTTAAAAAAAATTCTCTAACATTTTTACATAGACATTTTATAGTTTTTTTTTTATAGTTTGCATTACTGAATTTGCCACATACGGGTTATGAGATCAATTCCAACAGTAAATCATACATGATATGATATGATAGTATATATGCACAAGAAATAGGACTTCGTTGAAACGTGTTCGACTGGGGGTCACGATAAAAAAATAATTTTCCAACATTATGAAATATATCAACTTGGGTTGAATTGAAATGGATTGAAATGGTTTTGGACTTAAATTGACTGAAAGCCGTTTAAGCCAATATACATATATTAAAAATGTCTGATTTTGTTTTATATATAAAAAGATTTAGAAATTAGTGTTGGCATACTTAGTAGTATATTGTACACGTCATTTGACACGTGAATAGAATTATTAGGAAGGAAGACATACTAGGTTATAGCCATCAATCATACAACAGCAGTGAGCGACCGTAGTCTGATCGTAAATTATCATCCAACTAGACAGAAAGCTGTATCAAATAACATCACGTTAAATATAGATTATTTATCACCCCATAAATGTAAATCGTAAACATCTCAAACGTGATTTCATATTCAATGAATGGATGCGTGGGTTTATGTGCTCCTTCAGTAAAGTACGACACTGAATAGTCAAAAAAAAACAGAAATAAATTTAAGAAATCGTCGTTATGACACATTCAACAAATAGACAACGGGCTGTAGTTCAGTTATATGTAGTGTATATACTTACCAGCAAACAGGAAGTTTGGTGTGTGGATTTCATGGCGAGCTTCGTAACGACGAGAAATAAACTTGTATTCTTGCAGTGTTTGTTGAGGTGCTGCCTCTTCCACCATTTCGTCTGTTGTGTGTCTGGGACACCTGCTTGGTCAAATGTGAACTGCGCATTGCACTCCTGTGGTAAACCGAAAAAAAGAAAGACTGTGTACCTCCAATCACCTGGTACGGTTTGCAAACTGTTTGTACAGAACCTGCGCATAGCTGGACTGTGTAAATTTACTGATAAGCCCGGAGACCTTTCATAGGCGTACGTTGCCATGTACAACGAAAGACATTGACTAATTTGCGTTGTACATTAATTATGTGTTTCATTATTTTCCGTCACTGTAGGCTATTGCTAGCACAACTCCTTGAGAACTAAATGGATGAGTGCTTATGAATTGAAAATTTAATAGCACCATGGTTTAGGGAGGAAACTGTATATTAATACAGCTGCGATGGCAAATATGTATGTTTTAAATGGTAACTTATAAATCTCTTTGCGTTACACAAATAACCGTATGACAAAAGGACAATGTAGATTACATATGAAGTACAAATTTAAGTTTGGCTTACTGTGAAAAATACAACATAGATTTGTATTAATATCTATTACAGTCAATAATAGGGCATGTCCCATATAATGTCCGTCGTTAATTTCTGTGTGGATGAAAAAAAAAGTTAGGCATGCACTTTTATCAACGTTGCTATGACAGGAGTAGAATGTTACAAGAAGTCGTGTTTGCGTTTGGTTAGATGCATTAATCTATCTTATAAAGTTGACATGTGTTAGCGTTAGTCTCATCCTTATCTATTGAATTTGTCTGCGGCGACTACAAACTGAACATCCGCTGTTAAGTGGCTGTTTGATTGTGGGGAGTCGGCACATATGTAATCGATTACTTGTAACACCATGAAAACCAAGGACTTGCACGAGATAGAGGGTCAAAGTTTATAAGTAGGGGGTCAAAGGTTACCAAGTATCTATATATCATACTTTGTTTTTATTATAATTTGGTTATATTATGATAATTATGATACTTCTATGTCTTGTAAATCTCTTGTAAATATTTTCAAATTGATTACAATGCGGTCCTCTGATTGTAGCACGTTGAAGGACAAATCTGGTTAGTTATCTTGGAAAGCTGTTGTCCCCTCGTGGTGTCCTGAAAATGACAAATAGCAGAGAAGAAATGTACATAGGGTTATCTTTCAATATATTCTACCAGATGAATTTATGACTATTTCATTTTTATCAAATATTGTCAACTATTCATGAGACCAGTGTAGAGGCCCGTGGCTTTTCCTGCTATATACTTAAATATGCATATTAATTGAATGTGATATTACATTATACATGTAGGAAGCTAACATATAATCAGCACGTGTATTGTATTAACGTCGTTACAAATTCTCAAACCTCAATCGAACTCCTGTATGATATTGTATCAATTATTATTATTGTTATAGGCCCCTTAGTTTACCTCATGAAATAGAAAAGGTTAAAATTATTTATTCTCTCTCGAACTCCATATTGATATCCATCGAAAGATTGTTGCATGTCGTAGGTGTTCGGTTCATTGTTTTCAGTTGAAATTGAAGTATGGAGAAAAGAATGGTATTGGAAGACACGACCGAATTTGTACCCTCTGACATGGGAGAGGTATTTGGATGCATTTAGTTTGCTCTTGAAAGACTTTTTTCTCTTTTAATTTCAATATTGCATGGATTACAAATGCATGTTGGGGAGGTGAGGTGAGGGGTGATGTTATAGCTATATTTCAATTGTAATTTACATCTAAGCCATACATACTATTGTTTCTAGGGGTCAGACGCGATTAGAATAGTTATTTCAAATTCCAACTTTTGTTATCCGATTAAAATCTTCTCTCCTTTCGATATATTTACTTTTGTGGTGTTAATTTTTTCTGGTTCATAAACGTTATTCCATTAGACACAATTCAATTCAATGAAATAGATATCATTTTAAGTGTAAGAGTTTTAATTTACATTTATTTATTCGTTACACATAAACAGAAATAAGAACTACTAATATACAAGAAAATATATCAAATATGACAAATACAGTCAAAGAGATTTAAAAAATTAATTGGCGGTTATTTTCACAAGTCATGTGATGATGTGTGACAGCGTTGACATAAAGTTATTGTACAGTTATTGGATGTACACAGCTTCCTTGCAATGATATAAAATGTGAAATTATTGGTAAAAGTGTCATTGTTACATATTCATTTCTATTCTATAAAACAAATTCTTGTTCATTTCTCTTTTCCTATTCTTACATCCATCCATCCATCCATCCATCTATCCATTCACCCAACCACCCATTCACCCATCCATCCATCCATTCATCCATCCATCCATCCATCCATCCATCCATTCATTCATTCATTTATTCATTCATTCATTCATTCATTTATTCATTCATCCAGCCAGCCATCCATCCATCCATCCATATTCATTCATTCATCCATTCATCCATCCACCCATCCATCCACCCATTCATTCATTCATTCATTCATTCAGCCAGCCAGCCAGCCAGCCAGCCAGCCAGCCAGCCATCCAGCCAGCCAGACATCCATCCATGCATCCATCCATCCATCCAGTCAGCCAGCCATCCATCCATCCATCCATCCATCCATCCATCCATCCATCCATCCATCCATCCATCCACCCACCCACCCATCCATCCATTCATCTGAACTTTTATTTGCAGCTTTGACCAAAATCTAGAAAGGTAAATGCAACTATAAGTCGTTATGACCATTAGGTGCAAAGTTAGCAGTCACATGTTGATATGATGTAATTACTTAGTAAAAGCTTGGTTTGAAACATTTATAATACAGAAAATTGCATTTTTTATCTCGAAACGTATGGAGTACGGACATTCATGACACCGCATGCCACGTCAGCCTATCACCTCAGTATCAGTGTCGTGAATTAATTGTTAAAAAAAATGACGGTCTTATTTTGTGGTACATACTAGTAACTTGTAAGCCTGACTTAATTTGAATCACTTGAACTGTTTTCATGTAAGTTACTTTTAATTGTGCTAGAACTAATTGTTCTATGATTCCAAAATACACAGTTATGACACAGTCAATTATATACGTGTTAGCTTTCTTTATGCACATGTGAAGTTGAACATGCATGGCGAAAGCTCGGAATTCTGTTCTAAAAGCGGATCAATGCAGTGCTATGGTAACATCTTAAATACCTCAGACTTATACAGAAGATGGACATATCAATCAATCAACCAATCAATCAGTTTATTTCAGAACAATAAGGCCACAGGCCCAAAGAGCAAACAATTTACAAACGTTTCATTTCATAGAGGGAAATTCCTTCATTGCAAAATAAATAGATGAAGCTAAATTATTTATATCAGTTATTTTATCTGAATTGTGAAATGAACTTATCATAGGAAGGGTTTAAACACAACAACCTTAGTTAACAATTCATTACGAAGGTCCTTGTAAAGCAGACAAATTGCTATGAAATGATACCCGTCCTCAATACAGTACAAATCATGTGTAATACAGTATTTACAAAAATTTTGGTCAGCAGGAATGGACATATATATGTATGGCAATATATATCTTTAAAAAATAGTTTTTTAAGCAACGAACAAAGTTCTGAAAGTCGAGTCCAAACGACCTTGCCACTACAGTCAGCGTATTAGCATGTACGACCTTGAAACTAGTAGGAAAGATTCGAACTGGTCGAATTTACATTCAAATTTTCAGTTCCTCTACAATATTCACAAGGTGTTTGGCAGATTCACAGTGTACGAACGACGACATATATTTTGAGGGGAAATGTTTAGAACATATATTTGTATTTGACTCTTGTTTTGAGAGGTCTCACGCTTACACAAATTTAATATTTCATACCTAGTCCATTGTTTTATTGATTGCTTCTTGCAAACTACCCACTAGGCCAGGGTTTATCATACTTCGTCTGGTTTCTTACCCAACACTAAAATATATACAAGGAAACTTATTCGCCGTGTTCTTATGTATGTACATTATGGGTGGTGGTACGTAAAGACACTAACCTGTGTCTGTGTGTACTTCCTGTCCAATTCATACATATAGAGAGACATTTCTATGTCGTACCCAGACTAAGCAGATAAGACCCCAGGAGTTAATGTTTCATTTGATGGTCTAACAGTATTTCAGATTAGACTGAACTTTAACATCCATTGTAGGAACACATCATCATTATCGTGTCAACCGTTACAAATTACCTAGCCCTACCCGTTAATTACGAGTCAGTTCGACACACCTTATTTTCACACAGTGTTTCTCATCTGTTTTAATCACATATATGGAACATGGCCATTAAGACTATCAAACATTGAAATAGGTTTAACTTATGTGTGATGCGTTATTACTATAACCAAACTTTTTAAAAAAAGAGACAACCTGAAGCAGTGGTCAATCGAGTCACTCCATACAACCCTGACAATTGATTTGCCAAGTATTGTTGAGTAGAGAAATAACAAACATAAGCCTGTCATATTAGTAGTTCAATATCATAATGTATGCAAGATATGCATTGATTACACTTGAAATATTTTTTTTTACATTTTATTAATCCTCTCGTAAAGAGAGGACACATTTTATGGCATGTATTCATCCTGGTGTTGTCTATTATTCATATGACAGACAGTACAAACATTTTCACGTGTACGCTTCATTGTGATGCTGTAATGCCAACTTCATTCAGAATACGTATGCTTGATTCATATATTTTTAAAGAAGTGTGAATTCATTAACTTATTTACCATTAATTTCTATCAATTTCATATACTCAATAATGAAGACAGGCCTTCAAATGTAAACGCACGTGAGCGCCCCCATCGACCATATCTGTAAATTGACCCGGGTAAACGTTGAATCCATTACGAATTGATGGTTGAGACACTTAAAAAAAATAAAGGGCAGCACGCACACAATGACACACACACATGCCTACCTACCTACCTACCTACCTACCTCCCTCCATACATACATACATACATACATACATACATACATACATACATACATACATACATACATACATACATAGTATTACATACATACATACATACATACATACATACATACATACATACATACATACATTCACGAAGCTATGGCTAAATATTTTAAACAGCGCCACCTTAAGGTATCCCTGCTTCGAATCTGAAGGGCTGCTACCTTTCACATTATACAGTTGATCCCGATGACAGTAACAACAAATTGTTTGTGACCAACTGTTTTCACATGCCGTCAGGGTTAACAAAACCTTACATTGACGCATAGTGGCAATGTCGCTTCTTATATTCACAGTCATAATTTCATGCCTTTAACAATGTTCGATTTGGTGAGAGACTAGCTTAGTGGTTTCAAACCACTCTACACTAATTACAATAAACACGAGTACGTGTGTGTGTGTGTGTGTGTGTGTGTGTGTGTGTCTGTGTGTGTGTGTGTGCAATACATGTATGTATGTATGTATGTATGTATGTATGTATGTATGTATGTATGTATGTATGTAAAATTAATAAACACTTGTGGTATGCCAGGCTTTGCGTGTGACTTTATGAACGTCTATCAAAAAGAGCAACGCGGCTTTTGAATGAGACACATATAATGTAACTTACGTTGGAGAACTTACGATAAATAACACATTTCAAAGCTAGAGGGCAATCGATTGCGACCTGCTTGCTTACCTTCGTGTTTCGATTGAGCTATAAGTACACGCCTTGTGTGTAATCGATTCTAAAGCTACATCGCGGTAATAATGTACAGACCCGTCAATTTTCATTAACGGGCACTAAAATCACGCACAGTTATCTAAAAGCTACGTCAGTTCATGTAATTGTAATTCCATAGTGCTCTTGCCGACATCTCAACTAAGCTTCAAGTTGTCAAAATTCATATTAGCTGCAAAATGTTTCTTTCAATCCAAGGAGTGTGTTGAAAATAATCTGTATCTCAATACTTCTTAGAAAGTGTTCCATATCTACTTTAAGAACCAAATAAAACATTTTACAGTGACCATATATCAAAAGATTTGCCTAGATAATAACTCATGAAGTGTTCAAATCTCAACATGTTCTCGCCCTAAGGCTTCGATGTTGTGGTTTTGACTATAGAATTCATTTATGACATTCATTGAAAAATAGTCCTCTTACAAAAATCTAACAAAAAAATTTCAAATCGCGGTATTTTAGGATATTTGTGGTTATGATGCCGAGACTTGATAAATCTTTAATGTAATTAGACGAGTATGTATGTGCGTGTAATACATGTATGTATGTATGTATGTATGTATGTATGTATGTATGTATGTGTGTGTGTGTGTGTATGTATGTGTGTGTGCGTGCGTGCGTGCGTGCGTATGTAGGTAGGTAGGTAGGTATGTATGTATGTATGTATGTATGTATGTATGTATGTGTGTATGTATGTATGTGTGTGTATGTGTAATACATGTATGTATGTATGTATGTATGTATGTATGTATGTATGTATGTATGTGTATGTATGTATGTATGTATGTATGTATGTATGTATGTGCATGCATGCATGCATGCATGCATGTATGTATGTATGTATGTATGTATGTAGGTAGGTAGGTAGGTAGGTAGGTTGGTAAGTAAGTAGGGTAGGCATGTGTGTACATACGTACATGTATATATACAAGCATGGATATACGTACGTACTAGCATATATGTATGTTTTCAGTTTTGAGGCAACGCTAGGCACTATACTGTATATAAATGACTATGTTTATAATGTATATTAGTGTGCACATAAGTGAAATAATTATTAAAAGCTGTTTGCTATTCTTCACAACGTGCGCAGGGCTAAATCACATGGTTTAGGAAAATGTTTGATTAAAAAAAAAACCACTAGCAGCGGAAAAACGTATTTTAACTGTTACTTTTAGATCTGCTTTTCTGCGTTGACACGTTTTTGCTGAAATGAAAAGGAAATTGCTGCCAATCTAATCAGCAAAATCCCTCGAGTAAATTTCAGTTCGTATTCGGCCGTGATACATCTCAGTAAATCGTTCCATCCTATCAAATATAATCAAATTGGGTTTCTTTTATATAGATAATTCACCCTTTTCAAATTCTGCATCCATAAGTATAGGAAATTTAATGTTTGTATGTAGTTATTATCAGATGTTATATTTTTAGTCATTCAGATGGGTTGTTTTTGGATTTGTACATCCGAAACATGCTCTGCTGTCACGTGACCACTTTTGTTCTGGTCGATCACTTACCTACTCGCCGTATAATGACATTATGTGAATATATGTCGTGTAAAGAAGATAATTAGAGCGTATGATAAAGTTAAATGTCAATAGAGACATATTTGTAGCAAACTTAACTATTGAAGTTTACCGTCCTTATCCTCAAATTAGAAATAGTTGTGAGGTTTATTTTTATGTAATTGGCATCTCCAACTGTTTGAAATAATGCTATTTTTTTAATGTTATTTTCGTTTCTGTTTGAAATGTATTAAATTGACAACATCGTGTACATGTATGTCTTGCTTGTAGTCTGGATAAGTTAGCATATAGGATGGAAGGGGGTATCATAATTTGATGACAACATAACTAGTTTTTATATTGAGATTCACAATTGAGTATACGACATCATGTTGAGCTGGTAGTATTCATGCTACATATCTGATCACATTGTATTTTTAAGAACCAGTATGGATTCAGAAATAAAGAGTACACTCATATAACTAAGTCCTTAATGAAATAAATGTGAAAACATCATTTTCGGGCTAATAACACTTACATGGGCATCAACACGTCTGTATTTTACTTGACAGTCTTTCATCTTTAAGTTCAGATAAATAGTGATTATGCAAATGCTGTATATGATGTCATGGATATGCACCGAGGATTTGATTAATGATAATGTTGGCAGGCAGATTGGAATGTCTAATTTGTTGCGATTAATTTTGATCTTCTATCTTTATCTCTGCACAATCTGGGTTATGACAAAATCAACAACGAATGATACAGATTCATCATCGTCTACAGACATATATCACATTTGTATAGGCAATGTTGAGTTAAAGCATGAAGAGGAATAATGCAAAGGGAATGTGATCCAGATACTATTAAGGGATCAAGTATAATCGAAAACTAAACGTACAATCAGAGCCTCTCCATCAGATAATGCACCTTATCAATCACCCTAAAGCTGCCTCACGATGTTCTGATGAAACAGCAAATATAAGCGCAAATTTGTTTGGGAGTTCATTACGATGACAAATTGTGACATCATTAAAATAACGTCGACTTTAATAGGATTTGTGTAACGGAATATCTTAGGTAGAAATGAAACGGCCACATATTACACAAAGAGGAGAGTTGAACAACAGTGTCAACTAGGTTAATGACCAGTGGCGGTTGATATGTAAGATCTCCTTGTAAACTCTTATCTTATAGAATATAATCATGGACGATTTGTATCATAAGGAATGATCAAATCGTACGAAATGAACCGGAATCTTTAAGGGCAATTACTTTGGATAGACCTTAGTCTAATCTACGTCTAATTAACTGACCCAAACATCTGTCTTTGGTATCTAATTGGGGTTCATTGTCTGGGATATTGGACCGGCTTTATACAAAGGATGTCTAAGTTTAGAGTTCATTATATGCATTAAAGGACCAATTGATGTAAGGTTTATTAATAAAAATGTAATAGAGTCTACATACTTGTCAGTTTTACCGATACTTGAAACACATGTCATGAATTGAGTCGTACCAAACAGAACACAGGCATTGTCCATGCGTCTGAGGAAAACTTGTTAAAGGTTCAACCATTTTAATGTTCAACCTATAGGATGTTAAAGGGGCACATAGTGAGTTTATATGTCTTGGGGATAGTATTTCTACATATTAAAATGTAATCACAGTATTCATCTTACTGATGTATACTTAACCAACACAACTATTAAATGAACTCAAACATGCTACTAGGATACAACTTATAAACGATCCGATGACGTCATTTATTATTTGTATAAAAAGTGTACATGAACTCCCTACTATGCAGTCGACAATTCTAAGAATACCTGGACACACAATTGTAATGTCATGGAAGGCATGCATCGACATTTAACATATGCTAAATTAGTTAATGGTCATATTTCGAAAGTATTTTCACGTAGTTAATAAGTAAAACGCGTACAACTCAGCTTGTGTCATTTTTAATAGTGAATCTACATACGTAATATTGATAATAGGGAAGTTGCAATCCAGACTAAGCATGCTCAGACGCAAAGGGCTATGGGATTATCTGTGGTTATCGTAATACCTAATCTGGAGCTACTGATAAAATAAACTCCCCACGATGGTCAGGGTGACTATGAATTGATTACTTATGGTTAAAAACAATGTAACATTATTGTTTACAATACTATTTGATTAGTATTTATTATCACATTTCCCATGATGCAACATTCAACATGGCGGGTTTGCAAGTTCCCTATTGTTTCAGTATATGTAAATGAGAATTTTCATTATAGCATAATATCTCAGACTACTATATGACATGTATTAAAATGCTGGTAAAACGAGATTCACTTTTTACATTGTAGTTTGTATGGTAATACTAACACATAATAACACATTACTCTGTCAGTCAACGGGAACTTAAAATATTTCGTGACAAACCAGGTTAGGAATACAGAATTCAGAAAACACTTCTAAGGTGTAAAGAAAATGTATAAGGAAGTTAATTCTTGTATAATGTTCTTTCTAACTAAATGTACGTTTGTGTTTTTTATATTCTAGTCTCTGTACTGATACTGTATCGAGTTTTGTCGAAGGTGACATGTAATCCCGATAGACTGAGCAGTATTTTGTAATTACCTAACGTCCCTATAATGGAATAATCCATTGCTATATTGGTCTGAAATGCAATGGGTTTGCTATCACATCTATTAAAACGTCTAATTTTTACTTCTCAAGTTCATCCATCTGTTGATATACATAACACGGGTAATTTACCATCCTATTGTAACGTCTAATACTATCATGTGTCAGACTTAGTACCCAAAATTAGACCTTTGCTGTAACATAAGTGTCGTTTTAATTTCAGTAGTTGAGTGATAATAGAAAGGGCAAGGGGCTACTTGATTTCTCGTCATCACCGTGTCACTTGATGATGTATGCATGTATGTTTCATCCAATAACAGGGGCTTGGAATTAACAGGGTCAACAGTTGAGGGCGCTCAGTAGAACTAACTCATAAATGATTAATAAGGTAGTCACATTGATTTAGAAAAAAAACCACAACACCAACTTTTCAAATCATTGCTTTATTACATGATATCTTGTAGAAAAAAATCTTTTAAAAAGCAAAAAAATAAGTACAAAAAACAAATGTAAATAAAGAAGTAAACATTAAACAAAAAACCCCAAAATTTGTAAACAATTATGACCAATTCCAAGCCCTGTGATATAATCTGTGAAAATGTCCATTCCATGAAGTACTGCCCAAGTCATGAAATGAGTAAAGGAAAATTGCCACGTCACAGTTAATGAAATGACCAATTTCTATAGTACATACACAAACGTGTTTAACAGTGATAATATTGAGACATAACATTAAAATGTGATGCAAATGAGCAGTAAGCAGTAAGCAGTAAGGAACATGACGTTAGACAAGTCACTAGTCACAATATTCACAATATCAAACTAGTACAAGCATTCGCTTTAGCTTTATAGTTATTTTTCCTTTTACATATCAATGTGTATCTTTGAGTTAAACATGGGAACAGATGCATCTACTTTGTCTTTCCCTTGTTTATCTCGACGAATATGAAAGAGATCGATTGAAGTAAAACAAGTTTTGATAAATTGAAAAGATCTGGGTAGAATCACCAAGCTTCTGTGATACAATATTCCCGTTATCATTTGGAAATATGGACACCTGGTCTAGAACTATTTATCGTTAATTCTAATCGGCTGTCTTACATAAGATGGTCGTCGAAACTGTCAGTCAAACTGAATGACGTGATATCACTTTACATATAACAAATAGTCGATATCTAGCCTTTGATGGTTGCAATATTGAACCGAAACGAATAGCCGATATTGAATTTTTTATGGTTAGAAAATTGAACTAGTATATACACAAAGATTCGATCAATTCGCCATCCATTAAAAGTTGCAAATCGAATGCTACTCAAGTGAGATTTGTCTACATGAAAAACATTAGTTACATCATTGGAATACGCAGCGACGATTTCATTTTCAAATTTTATGTAACATAACTCTTTCAGTAGTATTTATTCTTCAACACTGGCATTGTAGGTTTACTTATAGGATAGTTTTAAAGACTAACACGGTGCATAGTAAAAGAAAGTGATTGAAGTTTTCCGATAGGAAAAAAACCCTGACATTTCCATCGGCTTGATGGCAATTAAGTATTGTAAATCTATAATGTACATGTACTTATAAATTGTACCAAAAAGCTGCCGAAGGCTTAAGGCAAAACAGATCAGTGTCTAGAGCGCTCTCTCTCTCTCTCTCTCTCTCTCTCTCTCTCTCTCTCTCTCTCTCTCTCTCTCTCTCTCTCTCTCGCTCTCTCTCTCTCTCTCTCTCTCTCTCTCTCTCTCTCTCTCTCTCTCTCTCTGTCTGTCTGTCTGTCTGTCTGTCTGTCTGTCTGTCTGTCTGTCTGTCTGTCTGTCTGTCTGTCTGTCTGTCTGTCTCTCTCTCTCTCTCTCTCTCTGTCTGTCTGTCTGTCTGTCTGTCTGTCTGTCTGTCTGTCTGTCTGTCTGTCTGTCTGTCTGTCTGTCTGTCTGTCTGTCTGTCTGTCTGTCTCTCTCTCTCTCTCTCTCTCTCTCTCTCTCTCTCTCTCTCTCTCTCTCTCTCTCTCTCTCTCTCTCTCTCTCTCTCTCTCTCTCTCTCTCTCTCTCTCTCTCTCTCTCTCTCTCTCTCACGTCCTCTCTGGACGCCAGCAATCATGGTTTTCCACTTCTTCCTGCTTTTTGTAGCCCTCAGCATCTGTTCAACTGGAATTGTGTCCACTTGCCCAGACTGTGCATGTATGTCAGCCGGTGTCGTCCTCTGTCTCTGCTGCCTTCAATTTTCCCTGTGAGAATAAAGTATAAACCACTACAAGGAGTACAGCTATCAGTCATCATACATCTTCAAAGACGACACATACGACAATGTTACTCAATAGAGTACATATATTTAAAAACTAGCCACGATATTTTCCAGGACATTGTGAGTGGTTTACTAACTCTCAATAACTTGTACTGAATGTCGACTTGGATTATCCTTCGCCAAGGTCAAGTATAACAGGTTGTTTTGAATCGTTGGTTTTTTTCGCTCTGTTAATGACATAACAATAGTAATTTGCCTTTATAATTACATGTACCTGGCAACCGGTAGATACAATTTGTACTTACACTCTTGAAATGATAACAATCATCTAAGTTTAAAAAATAGGATTTTCGAGCATTTTCAATTACGGCTCCAATTCTGTGGAATCAGCTTCCATATAATATTCGCTAGGATACTACACTTGAATCTTTTAAACGTAATCTTAAAACTAACCTTTTTAGTCAATATACCACGTGTGATTTTCATGCAACGAGAACTGTAATTTTAATCATTTGTAGGATGCGTTTTCATATTATTATTAAGTGGCATTGAATTAACTCAATTTGTAGGCATCCAATCAGCTGTAACTGATTTCAAGTTTAAGTCGAACGTAAGTTGTACGATTAGACAAACATTGCCTCTTGAAATATCTATTACATTACCGGTGTGTATGTTGTTTGTGTTACTATAAAGATGAATAAGCTCGGTTTCAAAAAGACACTGCCAATTGACAAGCTCTAATGCTTTCTTAATAAGGAAACAAATAACTAGACTTGAACATGAGCAGGCACGAAAGGGTGGCTGTAAGGGTGATGGTCAGGCCCGAGAAAACGGTACAGGAAAAGACGTACACAAAGTGGTCATTACACCACAGACAGTGGAGGGGAGACCCACTGTCTATGATTACACCACCTATACTAAGCTATTGCACACTCTGTAGATATCCACTCAGGTTTCTATCTGAATATGCGAAATGTTATCGAATTAAGATGAACTCGTAGTTTTAGGAGTTTCGAAAAAAAAATCAAAAACCTTTGTACACCCTACCCTTAGTAAAATCTATAACTATGTGATATCTATTACATAAACGTTCTTAGTTTGATCTCTGATTTGATACAGTAAGGATAAGGTAGCAAAATACGTTTTTCTTTCATATCCTTTCCAATCTCCTTTCAGAATGACAATTACTTCAAGATTTATTTGTTTCGTCTCTGATAACGGTTGATGTAGAGAAAGACACGCCGCGACACTCTGACCGTCACGGTAAACCCAATGTCACAATTTTTTAGCATAATTTCTCCCACACAGTCATTTGGATTACACGACTCACGCCGCTAAACATAGAGAATACATCTGACGGCGATATTTTCATGGACGTCTGTGTTCCGTATGATGTAGTAGTTACGACAACGTACTTATTATGTAGTTTTATTTATTGCAGCGATTTGAAAAGATGTGCACACATTTAACAGGAAATAGTTTGTATTCAACCGTGATATGATGGAAGTAATGTATGACCCTTACAGACTAAACATCAACGCTGATTGTCCAGGGAACAATCATTTGAGTTATTTGACTTTAATGAAACGTTACACGACTGACATACACAAAACACGTAGTTTTTTTTAAAGAAACCGTTATAAAGGTATGTTTATTGACATTACACTGAATGTCTCTCACGGTTGTCATTATGAATCTGAGAAGAATGAAAGGAAAGTCATTTGAGTTTTCTCTACAGACATTCGAAGTGCATAGAAAGCTGTGATACACAGTTTGCCAAGATAAGTAGGAAACACTGTAGATAAAATGAGCATGTCTTTATACTGTTTGAGTACCATTTACTGAATACTGTACCGAGAGGCTAGTCGAGGTATCGTTTCAACTGATCATTAGTAGTTACTGGGTGTGATGAAGTGTATCACTATTGCCATGATTTTTTTTTCTGCACGACCTAAAATACAACATTTGAGCATCTTTACACTACAGTAACTTTGAATACCATTTGTTAGTTTCTGTCTTACCAATCACCCTTCGGGGATTCACTTTTCGTGTTTTGTCTAACCAGTGCTTCTTGAGGGCTGTAATTTTGTGCGTGTTTTGTACTACCAGTGGCCTTTAGGGTTTGTATTTTTCCGTATGTTAGTGTTCACCACCCATACTGTGCAAGATAGAAGAGCTCTTGTTAAATGAGAAATGTTCATATCAATAACAGGACATCTACATACGCTTACAAAGTACTGCTGTATCATTCACGTACACCTCCATCTCAACCAAGTATTATAATTCTGCATATATCTTGTCATTGCAGGCATTTTGTAAGTTTTTGGTCTTCATTATGACGATACTCTCTCGTTTACCATATATTTATCAAATACATATAACTATAAATATTGATAGCAATATTTGTGAAGAAAGCACAACTGACGATTATTTTTTTCCCAAACAAATGGACAAGCTATGACATCATAAATAATATTATCACCGCAACACATAGTTGAAGAGCAGAATTTTGTTATGTGGTCTCGATCTGACTCAAACGAGTCTTTTGTGTTCGAAGACATACCCTCAACACAACGTATATTCTGCTATCATTTGGTGTGTGCAATGTTGTCATACAATCGTATCAATAAAGTTACACCATGTAAGATTAGTTGAGGCAATTTGAATGGTGACCATCTTAACAAAATTTCAACATTAATTTTCAAATTTAAATTTGACACTGTAAATGAAAGTCAAGATCAGAATTCTCTCTAAATAATAAGTTTATCTTTCAGAATGCACGGATGCACATTTGAATCATATAATTCGTAATCGTATAAAACTGACAGAGTTATTGAAAAAATTGTTACTTGACCTTCAAGATGAAAGTCGAGGTCAAAGCTGAGAGCCCAGCTTGAAAGCTTACCTTGATAAACATAGCTACAGACACGTGAATACTGTCTTATAAACAAGTCTTCACATTTCTTGCGTTATCTTTGTATTTGACCTTGTAGATGAAGATCAAGGTCAAAGGTAAGGATATAAAAAGAAAGCCCACTTGTGACAATATGGGTGAGTGGAGGCTCTGTGCATTCAACTTCTTGAGTTATGGTAGGAAGACAAATTTTGGCTATTTGAACTTGAAAATGTTAGTCAAGGTCAAAGTTTAAGTCTCATTAGAAGCTTACATTTGATAATATGGGTTTAAATACTTGAGTGGTGTCTGTATGTATCAAAATTTGGAGATAGGAAACAAAACGTGTATTTAAGAGAGATACATGGTGTATCCCTACCCAAACACAAATATACGAGGTGTATCCCTACCCAAACACAAATATATGGTGTATCCCTACCCAAACACAAACATACATGGTGTATCTCTACCCAAACACAAGTATACATGGTGTATCCCTACCCAAACATACATGGTGTATCTCTACCCAAACACAAACATACATGGTGTATCCCTACCCAAACATACATGGTGTATCCCTACCCAAAAACAAACATACATGGTGTATCCCTACCCAAAAACAAACATACATGGTGTATCTCTACCCAAACACAAGTATGCATGGTGTATCCCTACCCAAGCATACATGGTGTATCCCTACCCAAACACAAACATACATGGTGTATCCCTACCAAACATAAGCATACATGGTGTATCCCTACCTAAACACAAACATACATGGTATATCCCTATCCAAACACAAACATACATGGTGTATCCCTACCCAAACATACATGGTGTATTTCTACCCAAACACAAACATACATGGTGTATCCCTACCCAAACATACATGGTGTATCCCTACCCAAAAGCAAACATACATGGTGTATCCCTACCCAAGCATACATGGTGTATCCCTACCCAAACACAAACATGGTGTTTCCCTACCAAACACAAGCATACATGGTGTATCCATACCTAAACACAAACATACATGGTATATCCCTACCCTAAAACAAACATACATGGTGTATCACTACCCAAACACAAGCATACATGATGTATCCCTACCCAAACACAAACATACATGGTATATCACTACCCAAATACAAACATCCATGATGTATCCCTACCCAAACTCAAGCATACATGGTGTATCCCTACCCAAACACAAACATACATGGTGTATCCCTACCCAAACACAAACATACATGGTGTATTCCTACCCAAACACAAATACATGGTGTATCCGTACCACAACACAAGCATACATGATGTATCCCTACCCAAACACAAGAATACATGGTGTATCCCTACCCAAACACAAACATACATGGTGTATCCCTACCCAAACACAAGCATACATGGTGTATCCCTACCCGAACACAAGCATACATGGTGTATCTCTACCCAAACACAAGTATACATGGTGTATCCCTACCCTAACACAAACATACATGGTGTATCTCTACCCAAACACAAGCATACATGGTGTATCCCTACCCAAACACAAACATACATGGTGTATCCCTACCCAAACACAAGCATACATGGTGTATCCCTACCCAAACACAAGCATACATAGTGTATCCCTACCCAAACACAAACATACATGCTGTATCCCTACTCAAACACAAACATACTTGGTGTATCCCTACCCAAATACAAACATACATGGTGTATCCCTACCCAAACACAAACATACATGCTGTATCCCTACTCAAACACAAACATACATCATACATGGTGTATCCCTATCCAAACACAAACATACATGGTGTATCTCTACCCAAACACAAGCATACATGGTGTATCCCTACCCTAACACAAACATACATCGTGTATCTCTACCCAAACACAAGCATGCATGGTGTATCCCTACCCAAACACAAACATTCATGGTGTATCCCTACCCAAACACAAGCATACATGGTGTATCCCTACGCAAACACAAGCATACATGGTGTATCCCTACCCAAACACAAGCATACATGGTGTATCTCTACCCAAACACAAGCATACATGGTGTATCCCTACCCAAACACAAGCATACATGGTGTATCCCTACCCAAACACAAGCATACATGATGTATCCCTATCCAAACACAAACATACATGGTGTATCCCTACCCAAGCATACATGGTGTATCCCTACCCAAACACAAACATGGTGTTTCCCTACCAAACACAAGCATACATGGTGTATCCATACCTAAACACAAACATACATGGTATATCCCTACCCTAAAACAAACATACATGGTGTATCACTACCCAAACACAAGCGTACATGATGTATCCCTACCCAAACACAAACATACATGGTATATCACTACCCAAATACAAACATCCATGATGTATCCCTACCCAAACTCAAGCATACATGGTGTATCCCTACCCAAACACAAACATACATGGTGTATCCCTACCCAAACACAAACATACATGGTGTATTCCTACCCAAACACAAATACATGGTGTATCCGTACCACAACACAAGCATACATGATGTATCCCTACCCAAACACAAGAATACATGGTGTATCCCTACCCAAACACAAACATACATGGTGTATCCCTACCCAAACACAAGCATACATGGTGTATCCCTACCCGAACACAAGCATACATGGTGTATCTCTACCCAAACACAAGTATACATGGTGTATCCCTACCCTAACACAAACATACATGGTGTATCTCTACCCAAACACAAGCATACATGGTGTATCCCTACCCAAACACAAACATACATGGTGTATCCCTACCCAAACACAAGCATACATGGTGTATCCCTACCCAAACACAAGCATACATAGTGTATCCCTACCCAAACACAAACATACATGCTGTATCCCTACTCAAACACAAACATACTTGGTGTATCCCTACCCAAATACAAACATACATGGTGTATCCCTACCCAAACACAAACATACATGCTGTATCCCTACTCAAACACAAACATACATCATACATGGTGTATCCCTATCCAAACACAAACATACATGGTGTATCTCTACCCAAACACAAGCATACATGGTGTATCCCTACCCTAACACAAACATACATCGTGTATCTCTACCCAAACACAAGCATGCATGGTGTATCCCTACCCAAACACAAACATTCATGGTGTATCCCTACCCAAACACAAGCATACATGGTGTATCCCTACGCAAACACAAGCATACATGGTGTATCCCTACCCAAACACAAGCATACATGGTGTATCTCTACCCAAACACAAGCATACATGGTGTATCCCTACCCAAACACAAGCATACATGGTGTATCCCTACCCAAACACAAGCATACATGATGTATCCCTATCCAAACACAAACATACATGGTGTATCCCTACCCAAACACAAGCATACATGGTGTATCTCTACCCAAACACAAGCATACATGGTGTATCCCTACCCAAACACAAGCATACATGGTGTATCCCTACCCAAACACAAACATACATGGTGTATCCCTACCCAAACACAAGCATACATGGTGTATCTCTACCCAAACACAAGCATACATGGTGTATCCCTACCCAAACACAAGCATACATGGTGTATCCCTACCCAAACACAAGCATACATGATGTATCCCTATCCAAACACAAACATACATGGTGTATCCCCATCCAAACACAAACATACGTGGTGTATCTCTACCCAAACACAAGTATACATGGTGTATCCCTACCCAAACACAAGCATACATGGTGTATCCCTTCCCTAACACAAACATACATGGTGTATCCCTACCCAAACACAAACATACATGCTGTATCCCTACCCAAACACAAACATACATGGTGTATCTCTACCCAAACACAAGCATACATGATGTATCCCTACCCAAACGCAAACATACATGGTGTATCCCAACCCAAACACAAACATACATGGTGTATCCCTACCCAAACACAAAGATACATGGTGTATCCCCACCCAAACACAAACATACATGGTGTATCCCTACCCAAACACAAGCATACAATTTTTAGTCGGTCAGTTTTACACTTAGTCCCTTTTTTGTGCTGTTATTTTCTTTACTTTATTGCAATTTTTTAAACTTCAGTCTGTTCAACGCGATGAGACGCATGTGTAGCGCGTTTTTGTACAAGAAATAAAATGATAATAATAATTATACATGGTGTATCCCTACCCAAATACAAACATACATGGTGTATCCCTACCCAAACACAAACATACATGGTATATCTCTACCCAAACACAAACATACATGGTGTATCCCTACACAAACATACATGGCATATCCCTACCCAAATACAAACACACATGGTGTATCCCTACCCAAATATAAACATACATGATGTATCCCTACCCAAACACAAGCATACATGATGTATCCCTACCAAAACACAAACATACATTGTGTATCTCTACCCAAACACAAACATACATGGTGTATCTCTACCCAAACACTAGCATACATTGTGTATCCCTACCCAAACACAAGTATACATGTTAATGCTTCAGCAAATACACCAACTTAGATACTACTAAACCAGAAAAGCTGTACAATTTCAATTCAGCGGCATGATGTTTTCTTACATCTCAAACAGTTCGTTTTGTGGTACCAATTACACAAATGAAATACAGGCATTGATAGTTCGCACGCACATGAAATGTTACCCATTATCTCACTGTGAATACAAAATGTGTTGTGTGTGAATCTTCCTTCTTTCACAACACAGTGATCTTGATTTGCGTTCATGTAAGATGAAAATGTATCATTTTATATGTTTGCACGCTATCAGTGTCTGTGTTTTGTTAACAAAAAATATTGTGTGAGACGTAATGAAAGACCGTGGTGACTGTCTGAAACTCTCAGGCCACACTGGTTTAGTAGTTAGTCTAAATTACGATCACAAACTCGGAAACACCTCATTTCACATTTACAGCAGCAAACGGGGTTTTAATATCTATTATCTTCTGTTTCCTTATTTACAGATTTTTATTTATTCCATGCTTTAATTTACTTTGACGCAATAATTGTATTTTGTGTTTGATAGAATGAAAACTGTTAACAACACAATACAGGAAAGAGATTCAAAGTATATGTTCTGTGTTTGTGCTTTAAATGAAATCTATTCATTCCAACTCTTCAATACTGACAAGAATATAAACACGCTTGTCTTTTACTATTTTCTGTCTAAGAGATAACTAAACAGCGTAATGCACAAAAGTTGTCTACAGCCAGACGAGAATAACATCTCAATCGATTTTGATATTACTTATTGAATGCCACACAATTCGGGCACATTTCCTCTCAATGCCAAAATATTGACAATTATTTCAATTTTAACGATCACCATCTGACTATTGATATCATGATTCGATCTGACAAATAACTGAATATATTCTATATACAGTACGTATATAGAATGAGGAGAAATCAAATTATCAATATTAAACTACTTTTCGTGTTTCTTTTTTCTAAACTCCTTGTACGACAAATGGAGTTGCTGATACGATGATAATATTTCTAATGACTACAGGTCATGATGATGAGTAAACATCACTGATGTACAATTATGCGTTATACAGGCAAAGATATCAATCTCAAAAAAGACGTTAAATTAATGCAATGAATATTTACATAAATATATGACAAAGTTTTTGTAACATCTGATAAGTAATCGAAACCACCGTACAATGAATTGATTTTACAGAATAAGGTGTATGTATGTATGTATGTATGTATGTATGTATGTATGTATGTATGTATGTATGTATGCATGCATGCATTGTTGTATGTGAACGTGTTAGTATGCATGTATCTTCTATCGTCATAGTTATCATTATATCGTGATAATAAGTTATATACACAATCTAGTAAAACAACCAAAGTTAGTTTTTAAATATGCATTAACAAGGCAGTGACGTCACAGAGACTCTTGAAAGACAGACCCCGTCTAGGTAAATAATGAAAACAAAATAATTGACACTCAACATGATATCTTTAAGTGAAGAGGAGTTAGAATTATTTCCTTCAGAATAAACATTAAGACTGTAGATTTACGTAATAGAACCGATATGGTGCAGCACAAACATGGAATTTATTGTGACACTTGTAATAAAAGATGACAACACTAACTGAACAGACATAGGTATTGTTCCATTTGGACGCCAACTCACAAACAGTCGGCAAGTTTAATAAGATGGGTGTGCAATCATGACATACATGTGTCATCAATGTAGTAAACTATCGTACATTACCATATAAGTGTCCTAACTGCTGTGTTGGAGTTTTAATGATAATAGCGTTGACTTTGATATCTATACATGACTAGCTGTCGGATAAAAGTATACTCAAAACATTAAATTACTTCGAACGGTTTATATAGGAAGAAAATCCTTTTAAAACCAACCCCTGGTGAGCAAGGGAATTGCTTCCATTCTGCGTTTGATAGCTATTTATTGATGAGATATACCCTACCGGTTTGTAACGTGTCTCGAAGAATCACGTGATATTCTATAACTGCTGTTAGCATTTACATTTGAAAGACTAAAATATCCACCATATGGCCGACTTTAAAAAGATTCAAACTTAACTTACATAAATACATTCCCTTACGTATTTAGTGCTAGCTTTGAATTAATTTGGTGATGGATTGTAAAGTATTACAATATCCAACGAAAAGTACTGAGAACAAAACTTTAGACTTAATAGTCAGAATATTTACATATTACAGTAGAGTGTTAAATAGTCACAACACTATTTCTGTTTACACTTTTCTGTTAAATAGCTTTCTGTGAAATAGCTACTAACTTATGATACTGCTTATAGTAAAATGCTATGTACAAAGATGAATAGCACAGTTGGCAATTTATATATTTACACATAGATATGTGTTTGTGGGTGTGTTTCTTTTTTTTGTCAAGTTTCTGTGACGAACCATGTTTTCTGATGAAATTGCCATATTTGAATGATTAACCCAGCTAGATGTCTGAAGATGATATGAATTTTGAACTGTCAAAGCCTAAACATTAACGCTATTTGAATTTACACTCGATAACATGTTAGTCGTTTGAATGAATGAAATACAATGTTCACAAATTAGTGTCTGATATTTAAAGGTGTAGCGACAGTGTTCCGATTCAGTATTTGGCATTCGTTTGGTCATTGAGAGAATGTTTTTAAGTGATTCCAAAGAGTTAATTTTGTTTCAGTGATTAACAAGCTTCAATCTTGTGATATTTATCATATCCAATTTTGCCGTTTTCTCCATGTAGTCGTACACTTTCTGTTAAAGTTGTAGTGCATGTTGTTGCTGTTATAGAACCTCTGGGAACGGCATGATGTCTGTTCTTGCGAAACATACGTCTGAGATGTCGACGATAGTTTCGACCACTTAGAGCATAGACGAAAGGGTTCATTGCAGAATTTGCGTAGGAGAGGCACAGACAGAATGTTCGAAAATGAAACAACGGCAGTGAATACTCAGGGAAGTTGTTATCCAAGAAGAACCACATATTAAGCAGATGAATAGGCGCCCAGGAGAATGCAAACACACCGGCAACAGCAAAAACCATCTTTGTCACTCTCCATTTCTGTTTTCGAATGCGTTCCTCGTCTCTGTTTCTGTTTAGTGCTCGACTGTTTTCTCTTTGGCACCAAACGACTCGAAGGATTAGTCCAGAGCAAACGGCAATTATAGAAAGTGGTAACAGATAGGTACTAATTACAGTGTACGTATTATAGATTCTATCGCCACTCTCGATGGGGAAAGCACGCTGACAAAACTTGCCCCCATCCGTGTTGATAACTTGCGTATAGATGGGTATCGGTATATGTAGACAGGCAGATCCTGTAAATAGACAAAAGCAAAAAGGTATTGAGGATGGTTTATCAAAACTAATGACAGTAACAATCTTTAACCTTAAGAAGATTCTCTCAATCACATCAACTCCACAAATGGATACAAGCATAGCTTGTTTATCTAATTGTCATCTTCTTACAATATAAGGCCACAATTACCCTGGCGGGTAAAGTAAAGAGAAAAACGCCTTTTATCGGATTCCCTGTGTCTTTAAGCGAAGATTACTGTATCAAATGTACGTTTGTGGAAAGATGAATCACTACACACACTTCAGTCTCATGTTAGTAATCTATCTTCCATGTACAGAACTTGTGTGCATTGTTAACCAAGGTTTAAAGATGTTTCATGGATACTTCGTCAATTCTCATTTTGTCGCGAAGTGTGTGAAACTATCGAGTGAACGTAACAAATTGAACAAAAGAGACAATATTCAACACACACACACACTCACTCACTCACTCACTCACTCACTCACTCACTCACTCACACACACACACTCTCTCTCTCTCTCTCTCTCTCACACACACACACACACACACACATCACATAAAAATACCAATATTGGTATTTTGAATTTTTTGAGTGTTTTCCATATTCGGCCAAATAACCATTATCATGATGTAATATTAGTATGCAAAATGTTGACTAGTTTGGTCGAGTAACCTCACTAAACATAATAATGGCGCTGCCAAGAATTTCTGGCGTCAAGGAACGGATAGTAGTTCCTATCCACGCAATGCTATGATATCTGATTCCTGTAAAAGGAACTCACCTATCCAGATGACAGCAATCAGTAGAGTAGTTTTACGGATCGTACGCTTTGCCATTGACTTCAGGGGTTTTGTAATGACTCGGTATCTGTCCATTGTTAAGGCAGTAAGAGTTCCACATGTGGCTTGTACAGTGACCTGGAAAATAAGACCCGGAAAGGATATACACATAAAATGAAAGCAAGTATCTCAAAATAACTTCCATATAACATTTTGGAATACCATAATCGAGGCTTAATACTCCATGTTCATAGGCAAACAATCCTGATTGGTTGTTCTGGCTTAGTTTGCTTCTTTGTTTTAATATACCTGTATACTCTGTTATATATATATATATATATATATATATATATATATATATATATATATATATATATATATATATATATATATATATATATAGAACAACATAAAACCATATTTTATTGTTTGAAATAATCGACCTCTTTTTTTCGAGAGATTATGCAAACTGTAAAATTTGGGGTCCATGTAAGATATTCAAGTAGACAATAGAGTGAGTGGAGTATACCATTTTTCACAGTATTGAAATTAGTATTGTCTTGAACACTCTGCAACCATGGCCTCAATTTTAGCTAAAGTAGGGATACAAAGTACACTTGCACAGTACACAGCTAAAACTTATTCGGGAGTAAACCAGCGTTTACATATGATCAGTAGAATAGTGTGGTTGTGTATGCACATCATGACGGTTTTTTTGTTTTTGTTTTTCGGGAAAAATTGTATTATGTCACATTTTTGTCAAATCCGGTTTCTTTACGAGAGCTTTACCGGTTACTAGGCATTATTCGCGTGCATATAATTGATATCTTTGAAAGTTTTTAAACATAATAATAATAATAATAATAATAATAATAATAATAATAATAATAATAATAATAATAATAATAATAATAATAACGGTTTATTTCCAAACGTTGTGAGCTAATGGTCAAATTATGATTGTTACATTACTTTTTAGAACACATAAAGGACAAAGACACTGCTGGTAACTAAAAAGTGTGGTAACATTACAATTAAAAAACAAATTACAATGACGATACACACTAGAGCATAATGACTATTTTGCAACATATTGACACAGTAAATAACTGGACTGAGTCTTTGCGTTTAGTTCTTACTTTAAAGTTCCTAACATTACGATTTCTTGTTGGGTACATGTGATTTATAAGTGCTTGAACATGGTGATTGAGTTTATGGTCTGGTTTTAACACTTGGGAAGCGAATTTGCGATAGATATTCTGACGTCGAATCTCTACGCACTCTAAGTTCAGACGTAATTGTGATTCCTCATAGGTACTAAAAGGATAAATGATTCTGAAAGCTCTCTTTTGAATGCTTTCTATCTGAGATCATTGTTTCTCAGTTACGCTTCCTTGCCAAACGATTCATGCATATTCTAGCTGATGTTGAACGAACCAAGGACACATAAATACGTTTCGGATCGTCTGAAGTCGCGCCAAATATAATATAACGTATTAGAGCATACCAATACAAAAGTAACTACCACTAACCATAACGTTGCATGTGATGTACGCTACCTTAGAGTGAAACAAACGCTTATACCCACTTCCTAAAAGGAGGCACCCGAATTTTGAATGAAATGGTTTGTCGTTTCAATATCTCAGTGAGTCAGTTTACAATGCAGTAACTGTGGTTTGTAATACCAACAGTTTTGCTATTACAATAAATACAGGCATATCACACATTAAGATAGAGATTAGTGGATTGTATTGGATTAAAAATATATTAACCTTTGTCAAAATGAAAATGTTGGATTACTAACAAAGGGTAAGGCAGTAAGTGAAAAAATCATTGCAATTGTATTAGAAATCGCATAGAAACTGTTCACATTGTGTAGATATTTTATCATGGATTAACAATACAACATAAGGAAATGTTGCCAATGCAATAAAAATCTGGTGACGTCGTAATCATGGCCAGGACCCCATGCTATTAAAACTCATTCCATTCTGCCTTGTAATTCTGAAAGACTCATATCGTGTCTAATAAGGACTGTCTAAAAGGTTAACCCATGTGATTAATGAAAACATAATAAGAACTCTGAAACATCGCTGCATGTATACTGAATTTGAAATCATTCAATGCATATATGAACAAATATGTGGCAGAAGAGAGCCAAGTAAAAGTTCATGCATACGAAACTAAGCCAAAATTACTTTTCGATTGATTGCTTTTGCACCGATAACATCAGGATCCATTCCCAATAGATTTTTTTCTCACAAAACATTCATTGTACAGCTCAAAGCAACAGTCCGGAACAGACTTATCAGGAGGTTATGTGTCCAATAATGATTTTGTGCGGATGTCTTTGATAATATGCATGAAGCATTCCCCCAAATCACTAATGTAGCGGTAACAAATCGACCGTGCCACTTTCCCAAAGCCCTCTGCGTGGATAATAATTTCATCTCTTCGTTACAAGTAAGTGAAGGTTGAAGATTAAGACTTAAGCTATTTTTTATCAGATAGAACTACATAATTATCTACACAAATCAATAACATAGATACCCTGTCAACAGCTTGATATGTGTACTTGGATTTACAAAGGGTTGTTTAGAATGTAGGGAACGTTCCCCCATTGTTTGATTTTCCTTCCTTATTTGACATCAACGAGGTTAATTACAGTTAGAGTTAATACCCCAGTGTCCACGTAGTCGATTTAATCTTCGATTTCGACAGCATAATCGAACTTGTCAATCAACAAATTACATAGTCGAATGATTTATGGTCACACGATTCTCATACGAGCTGGAAAGTCTTTACACAGTGTATGTGTTAATCCAGGTGATAACAACTGTACGGTGGGCAACCAGTGTATTTTTATTTATTGACGCTCACCATAGTCCCATCTGTGTGTTGTTAGATTCTACTACATCACCTTCCGCCGGATTATAATATCTCAGGGAATCGACTTGCCAGAAAAATTCAAATGTTTTAATTTTCCTTGTAAGGAAATACCTACATTTAATACACAATTGTACAAACTGCATTTAGTGGTATCTATATATATATATATATGAAGTAGTTTTTTTAAGGTTTAGCCCTTCTGTCGCATTCCATCATGAAAGGTACAATGTCGTACAGAACTAATAAAAAAATAAAGAAATCTACTTAAAGACATTTCATACCTTGCACCTTACTATAAGACAAACAAACCGGCATGAAGGTGAAATAAGAAAGACAAACAATGCAATGGTGAAACTTGTAAGGGCAGCAGAACTTTGATTACCATTTAATTACTAATCTACAACAGATGTTATTCTATAGTGTGATATTTTAAGCATATATTATATTATTATAATAAGCCAAACAGTTTATATGACCTACTGAATGTCTTCCCTCCCAATGTCATATACACAACTACATGCGTTCTGCTGCTAACCATACTTTTATCAGAGTAAATATTGATCGTAGAAGATGATGATGAACAGAAAAGAGGTTATGAAACATCAAAATTGATAAAGTCTGACGTGCGGTATTGTTTACTCAAAGGAAAGTGGTCTCTCGCCATCAATATATGCTTTGACCGTAGAAGAATGTTTTCATGACCTCCTGCAGCGACCTCGGCATCAATTTCAATCGGTATTCCCGACTGTATTTTATAAGTGCTTCAAAACATCGAATAGTATGACCTTTACCGTCATTACTAGCTAAGAGTGTTTTACCTTCCCCCTTGGGTTTTGTCAGATAATGCACTTATCCGTTCTCCTTCATTATCTTAGCTATTCTCTTTCGCCATCCTCTATTGATTGTATATTGACGTTGGTTTATATATTTCACCACCTGTTCAGTTTTACTCAAAGAAAATCCAATAGATTCTCTCCTATCAGTTCTGCCTTTGTTATTTATCATTTACCCATTCCTGTGTTCAAAGAGACTTGAACAGTCCACTATATTACTACATGAATCTTTTTAGTTCATAGAGAGGAAACAGGAAAGGAATAAATGATAAAATTCAGTTACGTAAAATGTTAGGGGTTTTATAAAACAGTCAATCATGATGACGTAATTAATCGATTTTCTTTCTCTCTTACTCACTTCAAATTCGTGTAAGTACTTAATTGAATAAGAAGGGAAGTGTTTAAAGTAGTCTTCAAATTGTGTCAAAGTATTCAAAACATGCACCACATTTTACCAAAATCAACAATGAATAAAATGACAGCTCGCCACAACCACTCAGGCAAAATACTTATTAAACTCCAAGTCACTGAAAGAGGAAATCACATCCAATGTGCATTTACATAGTATCATGAAGCTTCAATCATCGTTTATTGGTCACATGAACAGTACACTGTGTATTTAACTAACCCTTACCGAATACAAATGAATTCTTCAGACATTTAAACCCGTTTTAGAACATATCTAACATCACAAGGGGTTTGTGTTTTGTACAGCAGGAGTGGACATATACAAGATTTCCTTCCTTCAAATTTAAAATATAAATTTGCATTCTTAGTTCAGATTCGTAATCCAGTGGTATTTTAGATTTCATGTATCAACGTCATACTATACTGTGCTCAATTTAACGTTATTCACATTCATTTATCGATTTCTTTTGTATGTATATTGAGTGTTGAATTGTATCGATTTCAATAACTATGTCGACATTATAAAAAATAGTTTTATTTGAAAAGTAACAACATCCTCTGAGCTCACCGTTGTTCATGTAAATACTCCACGTCTGAAGTGATCACATGACAAATATGCTACAAATCGTGTGTATGGCTGTATAGCTACTAGGCGTATACTATCAATCGGGGGATATTAACTAGAGTAACTATTAAAAACGATGCAAGTATAAAGACAAAACATAATGAACTGGACTCACGTGGATATAGATATATGCTTCTACATATTGACGTCAATGTCACATTAAATCAGGTGTACACAATAAAATACAGACTAATCGAATTGCCTTTTAATCAATTTTATGGGAACCAAAATATTTTGGCAGACACATATCAATGAGGTAGAACATCAACTTTGTATAAATACAAAGTAATGGAATCGCGCGCGTGAACAATCAATACTGCGCATGTCTATTTAAATTCGTGACAATGCTGTCATGGTATGCATTAATTATACTTTAAATTATCATTTCACATACATTCTTGTCGTC
This sequence comes from Glandiceps talaboti, assembly GCF_964340395.1. NCBI lineage: Eukaryota > Metazoa > Hemichordata > Enteropneusta > Spengelidae > Glandiceps > Glandiceps talaboti. Next base: position 2,170,147 of record NC_135570.1, on the reverse strand, counting down.
AAACAACCTAACCTTTGGTTCCAAGAATCAATAGGACAGTAAAATATAGATACTTTGAACGTCAAGCTAGAAACTAATGCGGATCTTGGTCAGGCAGAGTAAAAGTTATGGAACAGTTACAGCACTTGTAACTAGGTTAGAACACTACTTTGATAGGCAGAACCAAAAAGTGAAAAGTTGAAGGATGTGTTAGTGAGAGACCAGTTTCTCAGCTGTTGAGATAAAGACTTGTCATTGTTGTTAAGTGAAAGAGTTTATTATGAATAGATGGCTAAATATGCAAATAGATTTAGGGAAATCAGAGAACAGTTGAGTGTAAAGAAAACAGGCGAGAATTCATAAAGAGTAATGCTGTGCTGTAGTTAAAAAGACAGGAAGTCAGGATACAGATGCTAAGAGAAAAGATAGCACGAGATGAAACACAGTATAGAATGAGAAGAGAAAAGGTGTCAGGAACAATTGATAATAGAGTGAGAGCAAAGGGACCACTAGTATAGGAATTGAACAATTAATTTAAGGGTTAAGGCGGAATCAAATGTAAATACCAGTTGTGCGAAAGCCAAGGTCCCAAAATTGTCAGCATTTGATAAGAATAATGACGACTTGGATTCCTATATTCTGTCACGATCAAGGTCCGTAGTCAATGGATCGAATGTCACTTTCGTTTCTAACTTACATAACCTCTCCTTGCCAACTTATTTACTTATTACTAACAGCCGTCGGTATTTATTTACCAATATTTTCGTGGTATGTGTGCAAATTTAAACTCCAGACTTTATATTTACAGTAAGATCATCTCGTCGGTCGTTGTAAACCCCTAAATAAACATGCTGTCCAGTGTAAAGCAAGTTAGTTCAATACAATGATATTGAATTCATTATAGATAAATGTAATACTTGATCTCTGTAATGATGCTACCCTGTTCAATACTTCGTGAACGACATTGTACAGCATTATGTTATTGGTTAAAGTGCGACAAGAACTCACGTTGACTTATTTTGCCTTTTTCCGAGGACTATACATTCCGCAAATTACTGCAGATACCTAACCATAAAAGTGAATAATTAAAAACAAGATAAATGTGTTTGTATTTATTTAGTCCATCGTAATTAAGTTGTTAACTAGAAAGGTTTCAGAAAAATTGCAAAAATAATTGCTTATGTTTTAATAAGGTATAAAAAAACATAACAATAAAACATTTATGCTGTCTATGTGTACATAATATCGTTACCCGAGAAATTGCGATTTAAATAATTATATAATCTACATTACCATTTTATTCTAAATTTATCTTTAGAAAATAACATTAGAACATGTTTTAAGTGACCAATATACCAATCAAGACATTTCTCAAGACATATTTATCTGACCTCATTAAATTCACTTATTATATGATAATGATATTCGGGGGAAATTGACATTCATTTGTGTAACTTATTATAAGGAATCTGAGATTTTAGGCAGGCCACATTCGATAACGTTGACTTGCTGCTAAGAAATAGATTGTACATTAGTCTTTTATCGTGTAATATGTATACGTACAAGTTCAATCCCCGATAGGGATGTTGTGGCAATACTATAAAAGCACAATATAGTCATTTAAAGGGGCATAAAGGCGTACATAATTGTATCCGTCTAGGCTACACTTCTTTCTTATTACAAACCAAGGAAGTCGTGTATCGTGCGACTTCTGCTTAAAACAATTGCCACACAATGCTGACACCAGCATTCTTTATTCCCACACTGTCCCGCCCGTTGTACATAAGGCCTCTTCTGAGCCAGATTCGCAAACTTAAATCTAAAGATTGAAAGGATGCACTTTTGACCTGTGTGAATAGTTAAATTCATAGTAAGCAACACTCACCCATCAATTCGATCAGTCTACCAGTTTCTGTCAGGGGAAAACTATGGTTTATTAAATTTAATTACACAACTCAAAGATTTGCCTCTCTAATCCCTTCGTACAATTGCAACAAAATGCTAACAACACGATAATGTTTGCTATTAAAGGGATTGCTACTATAACCCATGTCCTGTGATTTCCTTAAGACCTATTTTGCATTATGAAATGCAAAACGCTGATCTAATCTTGTTTAATATTTAGAAACTAGGGTTAGGTCATCGAAGGACAAGGATAAACGAAAATGTCAATGTTTCCTTGTTAAAATATATATATCAATTAGAATATTTACCATCATGATCAATTCTCTATCTGAGATTACATTTTGTTATAATATAATGCACACTTCATGGCATTAGTCGGAGAAGAGGTAGCAATTTTAGGTAACGAAGATAGGAAAATTCAAATAATGAGATGGAATCAGAGTTAAGGAAGAGTGGACTAGGTATAAGTACGCCGTTGTGAATAAGGTCTGTGTATTTGCATGCAATGTTAAATGTTACAATACTTTATGCTTAAATAATCAGCTACAATGGGTAATATGGTGACATCAGGTGCTAGGCCTGTTAGTTTTATGTTTAATAAACAGTTTTTATTACCTCAGCAGCTACTAACTCCAATTTGTTTTAAAATTATCCGACATAAAACAAAACAAGGAGAAACAGACATATTCACAAACATATAATATTGTGAGGTCGAACATGGTTTGAGGCATATACAGCATAAAACCTCCTTAACGTCAAAACGAATTGGAATATCACATGTGGATGACAGGTAAGGAGGACATTCTAGATTGCAAATATTACAAGGAGGATAAAGAACCAGGATAGACAGACGAATACATGTTTTATATAAAATGACCAGATAAAGGTATATTTGATGTTATTCATATATTGGAATGAACCACTGAAATTGAAATTGATGTTAATATGCATTCCAACCTTTAAGGAGATAAGATGACTGTACCTTGCACTTGGCGCCTATTGTAAGTGTTGAATCAAATATATCACTGTTTTAAGACAACAAATTGGATAATACGACAAGACATCGATCATTATATTAACTTTCAGTATTATGGCCTTTTACAAAGTGCTATGATGAACCAGTTCATTCCCCTGGCACACACTATTTTGGCTTACACAGTCCCTCATTTACATAGCATTTTTATTCATAGTTTCAGGCATAACATATCTTTTCACATGCGGTTCATGTGTTCGTTGGAATTTAAACTATGTCATAATAATACTTCTATACAATCAAAACATAAATGACTATGACCATTTCCTAAGATGTTATTCGTGCCCAAGTATAAACTTTATAAAATTTGTCTCAGATAAGGACAATTTTAAAACTATGGTGTTCATTCAACAGACAGGTATTTCTAAAACTACTTCATAATCGTGATCAACTGATTGTCAAAAGCCTATTACCTGGCGAAAAACATGGCGACTCTTGCAAGCCTTTGTTTTCTAGTTGAGATACATGAAATTCAACCTAATTCGTATAGGCCTATATTCATTACAAAACTCGCTATACCCAAACAATGAGCTCGAGGGCTCATTAGTAATCAAAGTTACAGACAACATTATAGCAAATTAAATATTTCAATATCTACAACATGTTAAACCCTAGACAACTTACAATTATTCGTTTAGCGTCTATCCTCCCAGTTATATTGGCTTACACTGTGTTTCATGCTACTTACAAGACAATGAGTTCAGCTCAAGGTCAGAAAAAAGTAAAACTACATTAAAAACGTGATTTCCTGTATTCAAAACAATCATTTTAATCAGTCCCAAGTGGTTGTATATGATAGCAGAGAATGTGACGGTAACATATGTTTGGATTATCTTTTATTTTACATCTCAAAAAGATTACAAAATGGATATCAAACATGATATGTAATCTAAGTATTGCAGAAGCAGATTGAATATTATTTCTGAAGAAGCAAAGAGCATGTATACCGTCCGTACATTTCCTTATTAAAAGGGATCATTTTCCTAAAATAATTATATAGATATGCATGATTGGGAAAAAGTATCTTGTTACATACAGTGAATATATTATGTTTAATAGTGGCGCTATGCCATCATGGGAAGACCCATTAAGTTTGAAAATGCTAAAGCAAAAGACGGTGTTCCTAAAAGTTTTGAAGCCTTGTGGGGTGTTAGTTCCCATGGATTATTTTTTCACTCGCACATCTCTTTCATAAATGCAAGCCACTCAATTCTTTTTACTTAATTAGTGACACTGACTATGCAACCCTGTGGCTGTCAAGAAGAGATTGAAATTAAAGTCCGGTAATTTCACAAATTGGTTTCTCGCTGAAACAGTTCATTGGTAAAAAGCATGTATGGCTGATGGAAAAGAGGGTGTGCACGGGATTGAAGGAAAAGAAGCCGACTTCTAATTAGACCTCTCTGGTATGACTTCCCTTAAGGGTGACGCATCCTTCAGTTCAGAAGAAACATACTGTAGTTTGCTATATTTTCAAACACCGTAGGGTAACAAGAAAAACACATGACTCGGTATGAGGAGCTTGGTGTTATTAGTATGGAAATGGTACAAGCAGGGATATGGTCTTGTTTTTGCTGAGTATTTGTCCTTGGAAATAGTTTCAAACATGTCGGTAATGTAATACATTAGTTCTGATGTAGTAATGAACACACACTGCAATGACGTGTTGGCTGTGGTTTTCTTGCTTGACATATGCTATCGACCAAGCTTGGCTAAATCTGGCATTAACCCCAATCCAATAACAGAGTATACCATGTATCTTCAATGATCTATATAAATCTTATGTACTTTAAATTTTGAATTACAAATTACGGTTATACTAGTCTTATTCATCATTTTCAAGATTTGGACTTCGATGGCTATCTGACGTGACATCACTTGCAGGTCAAATGCATTTTAGATAATTTTCGAAATTAACGACAGATCACATATGTATTATAGAACTTGAATATGTTTAGAACACAGCAGGTCAATTATGCCAACGTGCTTATTTGATATTATTTTTATTTTTTCCTGCTGGGATGAATAAAGTAATTCTGATTTCTGATTCCGACTGTCCTAGTGAATACACCTGCTATCAAATCTACAGATTGTCACACTCATGGAAGAAAGGGTGACCATATAAAGTACCCTCTCATCTGACATGTGTTTTTGCATTTATAAAATAAATATAATATAATGCAGTGAATGATTAGAACAAGCTTGGCAGTAGCAAGCTTTAGGCAAACTCACTTAGGAAACAATACAATCAGAACAATTTTCATGTCTCGCCTTAGGCGGTTAATGTTTATCGGCGTATAACAAAAAACCTATATACATTCCTTTATAAAATATTTAGAATTTTAGAACGAAAGAGCAATATGTTGTACACTGAATGAAAATGTGAATTTTGGAGCATTGTATTCGTTCAGTACTCGATACAAAGCTTGTATCAATATTTAAAACACATAAAACAATTTGACCACGGCAGCTAGAAAGATTTGTTGCCAAAGTGATGAAGATGTATTGGAAAAGAGGTATATAAACACGTAAAATCTTAGAAGCAAAAGCAACTTGTTAATCAAAAGTCTTGTTTTAAGACTGCTTGAAATGCTAGATTCTAGATGCTCTACGCGGCTTTCCGCTTCGTCTATTGGTACTTTTTGTGAAGCTAATGCTATCGTTGGCAGGGTATTAGTTGAGGATAGATAGTTAGTAAATGTATGACTGCGATTAACAACATGTATCAACGAAACAAATAGCTTGATATCGTATCAACGTTATTTGAAGTGCCATTTTCAAACAATTAATTGGCTTGAAAAGAAATTCTCCAAATCTCACACGCGTATCTTCTTGATACACATGGCACTGGAGTACACAAATCACGGCCTACTAAAGTAATACAGTATGGATTTATCAATGATCCCATATCATTGGTCTGTAATCTTGGTATGCAACACTGCTCGTAATACATGGTGACACGTTGGCATTTGACGTCAAGACAAGGTTTAATGTTTGGTTGTAGGAGTTTGGACATGCCAAATCTTAACGTCTCTACACCGCTAGTTTGTCACATGTTTTACATTGTTGCGAAATAATTTGATACAACGGGAAGAGGTACAAATAAGTATTTACTAAATGCCTTCGTAAGGACTACTAAAAATGTAACATTCTTACTATTAAATCTTAAATTCTATAAATAATTAGTATAAATATCTTCTTCTTTTTAAAAAAAACCCAATTAATCCCAGGGTCTGTTGATAACAACTGTGTTAGTTTAGTACTGTAGTTGAGCTAAAACTTATCCATCTTCAAACCCATAGCATGGTTATTTAGGAATTACAGATATTTCTCAGGTTGTCATTAGACGCGATTTAAGACATATTCATATACTATGCCTTAAAGTATAATACTAATGTTTCATCCTTAGTTTGAATTTGACGAAATTGTATTAACGTGCAACACCCACCTCAGGATAGGTTGTCGCATTAGTGTATATACCTGTCTCCGTAACCATAGACCCAACACGAAACCGTAACAGACTTCGCCATTAAACGTGATCGTTTATATCCTACATTCTGTGTATATGTGTTGCTGCTAAAAACAATAAGTTCATACACTGCTTCGTATACAGCTAATTATCTCACGTGCGTATATTTTATAGTCAGCAAATGTGGTCGTGATGTTTTGAAAACTATTTTATCACTAATGATCGATATTAATTCAATACTTATAATCCAAAAATGCATTGTATAGAAGAAATAAATAATGTGTATAATGCGATTTGACAGCTCTAGTAGTGTTGTTGTCGTTGGTCGATATCCTACATTTGTATATGTCTGTCCGAGTTGCTATATTACTTGCCGTTCTCTCGTATGCCACTTTATTCTACTTCTTGCCAATCTCTCTATAGTTTGGCATATTTTGACAAATGGTACACTTAACGATTGGATACAGTAAGTGCCACATAATGAGTTATTTATTCGACGTGAATGACGTTTAATTTCGGTCAATAAATTCAAATGCTTTTTCCACTTCCATATTCGAACTTTTAAATGACTTGTTGTCAGTCAAAACAGTTTGTCTATGAGAATGGTTCTCAATAGTAATCCGATCTGAGTATGCTCAAACACAAATGAATATGGGATTGTCTAGTAACTTCCTGCATAAACATTGGAGAGCTTCAACGTCTATGGCTCCTGTTAAGGTTTACATGGTGGTATTGAGAAGGACAGACCTCCTGCAAGGGTATGGGTAATCAATACTAGATTGTTTGTAATAACAATTAATGTTACATGTCACTTTAGGTATTTAGACTTGTTTTGTATTCGTGGAAAATAATATAGTTGCCATGATGCACCATTGAAGATGGCGGCTGTTACTTATCCTTCCATTACAGGTTTGGTTTGTAGGATAGGTTTTTAAATCAACAAATTAAACCTTACGAAGGAAATAAAATTACGTACATACTGCTTTAGGTATACATTCCCTACCTGAAATAGTGGGAAATCGCTTTATATGTTTTATATGGAATAACAACGTGTTGGTGGGTGAATAATCTTTTCTTTTTAAAAATGTAGTATATTTACAGATAAATTCAATCCTGTATTAACCGTATATAATGTTATCTTATAGATAATACAGTAATAATTGTGTATCTTGTGCAATTAATCACCTTTTTTGGTAACCGTCCCACTTTTTTTGCTCAACCACATCCTTTTTCCCATTAAAATCGAATTAGACGCTGCGGA